>NW_020654051.1:10520718-10622764 GCF_003589595.1 Hyposmocoma kahamanoa | reverse complement strand
TGTTGGCTAAACACGTTAGGGCAATAGATAATATATTTTGTTTTTCCCGCAAGGATCCCGTCTCTTTTCTATGAACTTTCGTTAATAGCTGCCTTAATTTCGGGATTGAGAGCAGGCGCTTGAGCCAGTGTTAAATTCTCTGGGATAGTATAACTTGTCGTTATTTGGTTTTTGGTCTCCTCCTTCATGCCATTGACTAAAATGTCAGACCACCTTCTCGCAATATTCCTGTGAACAGCCGCGCCCAACTCTTGTTCTATAACAGGTTCATCGCCTAGTAGACATAATACATGTGGTTGTAACTCTTGAACAGGTTCTAATACACCGGGTTCCGTAGCGACAGTGGCAGTGGTAGGCGCCGCAGGTGCGGGCACAGGCGTCGTCCTGGAGGGCGTAATAGGTACCACTACTGACACCACGGGACCTTCCGATGGTCCCGCCGCGGGGGTGGTAGCGTGTGCCGCCACATTTATCTCCTCTGTGTCGGGAATGATGACAGGTTCTCCTGAAATAAATCATTGATTTGTGTTTGTATTTTTTTTTTTGTTTTTTTTTTTTTTATTATGCACGACGTACCCTCGCGGACTATGTTCCAGAATTATTTACATATCTCATTATACAGCGATCAGCCTTATAGGTTGAACTGAAGTATATTTATGAGTAGGTATTAGCCTTCCAGACTAAACTCAAATGTAGAATACTTATATAGCTTTATTTAGTATCATCGGTACAAAGTTTGACGTAAGTGTTCTTATTACGGAGAACCGTGCCCAGTAGTACAACGTATACGGCTTGGTATATACACATTCACATATGAATCATGATATAATCTCACGGATTATATTCCAGAATCGGTTGTAGACGTAAGTAATATAATTCACGACATGGCCTCACGGACTATGTTCCAGAATTGTTTGTGCATATCTTATTATACAGCGAACAGTCTTACAGATTGAACTGAAGTATATTTATAAGTTGGTTTAGCCTTCCAGACTAAACTCAAATGCACTATAAAACGTAATAATAGGTTCCAAAACAATTTCGACGAATATGCGAGTTACGGTGCGCCACGTAGGTACCCGTGCGCAGTCATAATATAGCATTTGCTGTATTTGAAATTTATTTGAAAGGCGTGTCTATTTACCTTCAAGCTGCTGAGATTTTGGTGAGAAGTGAGGGTCATCATACCCTGCTGAATATTCGCTGTAATCCGAGTATCCCACGGTAGAACTGGAACTTGAATTGCGATGACGTTTGCGGCGAGCTCTTGACAATTTTCGTTCCAATTTCCGAATTTTTCGAGCCAGATGATCTTCTTCGTCACGATATTTACGTTTTCCCATCACGAATAACAGTAAAAACACTATAAAATTTGGATTTTAACACTAGAGAATAATAAAATCTTGTGAAAATTACGTGCGCGATGGCCGCAACACAAAACGTGTATGAATTACCCACAATAGGAAAATAAAAATTTCGTTTAGGAAATTGTTGCTCTAAAATTGTGTACGATGGCAGCACATACGCGTGCTACTACAAGTAAATATGTGTAATCTCGAAGGGCGAATCACTGAAGTTTAATAAGTGTGTTCGCTTTCTTTTGTGTGTAGGTTACGTTTATGATCTGTGTTTGCAAACTTCCTGTGTTAAAAAGGCTATATTTCTATTTTTATATATCTGCCGATCGCCGGCATGACGCTCGGGTATGACGCTCTTTTTCTAATTTCATATCGGTACCTTTCACAAACTAGTAGTACCTTCTTTCTTACTTTCGTATTACAAAATTACATGTCTAACCACTTGTTTGAACAAAATCATTAAGTTTGGAATACTTCTGTCATATGACAGTTGTTTTTTGTACCAATTAATTGATTAAATAAGTTTAGATACGTCAAAACCATAACTTAGAAAGTGTATTCGAGAGTAATGTTGTCTCTTACTATTTTTACCATTTGTCCCTATTTTTGTCACAAAAACTGTTTTTTTTTCTCTCTCTTACTGATGCGTTCAGTGTGTTATTTTGTTCTCAACATTGTATGTTTGTTGCGTTCCGTTTTGTGTTTTTTTTCTTATTCTTTGATTGAATTGTGCTTTAATTTTTGTTACATATTTTATTGTTTATTTCACTTACTGTTTTATTCTTGGCTGCTGGCGGGTTACAGATTAAACTGTCGATCTTAGTACATATTACTACTTATATTATAAATTTAGTATATTATTATTATTTATTTATTACACCATGGATATCTCGTTATGCAATAATAGTGATTATTTTGTCTCTTGCTCGTCAGACGAGGACAGCTTTCACAGCTTACCCCCTTCCTTACATCAAAATTTGGAATCCATCTTTGCTGATGTGCCACGTAATTTTAATGTTGCTCACATCAACGCACAGAGCATTCCGGCTCATTATCCTGACCTACTTGCCTCTTTTGATGTAAGTAATATTCACGCTATCCTTGTTTCTGAATCTTTTCTAAATTCTTGTCTCTCTTCTACTTCTTACTCCTTACCTGGTTTCCACTTAATTCGCAATGATCGATTAAGTTCATCTCACGGCGGGGTAGCCATTTACTTGCGTAGCTACATTCCCTTCAAAATTATTAGTAAATCTGTTCAACCACCACCTCCCAATACGGCTGAGCATCTTTTTCTTGAGGTAACGCTTTCACATGTTAAAATTCTTCTAGGTGTTTATTATAGTCCTTCTCTTACAATAGACTACTTCCCCTCCTTCGAAAATCTTCTTGAAGACTTGTTACCATCGTATGACCACACCATTATCATGGGGGATTTCAACACCTGCCTCTTGAAGAATGATGTTCGCACGAATAAACTTCATACTGTTGTCAATTCTAGTAATCTTCATGTTTTGCCCCTATCTTCAACTCATCACTTTCCTAATTGTTTGCCCTCTCTTTTAGATTTGATAGTGGTTTCCTCACTTAATCACGTCGACAAGCATGGTCAGTTTACTGCAGAGGCATTTTCCTACCACGATCTAGTGTACCTTTCGTATAAGGTTCGTCCTCCTAAGCCAAAGCCCAAAATTCTAATGCAAAGAAATTTTGCCAATATTGACATTACCAGACTGCGTGGGGATGCCAGTGCCATGGACTGGTCAGTTATTGAACAGGCCGATTCAGTTGATGAACAGTTGCAACTTTTTAATTCCTCGCTCATTCAACTGTATGATATCCATGCTCCTGTTCGTCCTGTGCGCGTCAAGCACCTTCCTGCTCCTTGGCTCGATGATGTTATCCGCAAGCATATGGGCATCAAAAACCGGGCTAAAATAGTGTTTAGAGCCGACCCGTCTGATGCCAATCGGGAAAAATATCATCAAGTTCGAAACCGCTGTAACACTATTATTAGAGATGCACAACGTCGTCATGTACATAAATCCGTTGAAAACGGGGGCCCAGCGAAGGTCTGGAGGTTTTTGAAATCTTTGGGTATTGGAAAAGTTCCTAATAGCAAAACTTCTATTGACGTTGACCTTAATCTCCTTAATACTCACTTCTCCTCTTCTTCTTCTATTGATAACAAGGTTAAGTCAGATACTCTGCAATTTCTTTCTGAATTGCCATTACCTAATATTCCTTCTTTTGAACTCAGCCAGTTCACTGTTGATGATGTCAAGAGGAACATTCTCTCCATCTCATCGAATGCCGTTGGTTGTGATAGCATTAGTCGTAATATGATCATTCCGCTCATTGATATCCTCACTCCTGTCATAACCAAAATCCTTAATACATCCATTTCCACTGGTGCCTTTCCATCTGCTTGGAAAGATGCCCACATCATTCCTCTTCCAAAGAAAACGAATCCCACTTCCCTTTCTGAATATCGCCCTATTTCCATTCTCCCTTTCCTCTCCAAGGTCCTTGAAAAGCTTGTCCATCATCAACTCACCCTTTTCCTTACTCGTCACAATCTTTTTAATCCTTTACAATCCGGTTTCCGCTCTGGACATAGTACGACTACTGCTCTTGTCAAAATCTCTGATGACATTCGACTGGGAATGGAGAATCATCAACTCACCGTCCTTACTCTGTTGGACTTCAGCAGTGCCTTCAACACCGTTGATTTCGACTTGTTGCTTGCGCTGTTTGATTCTCTTGGCATTTCTCCGGCAGTGACTGGCTGGTTCCGCAGTTACCTGTATGGGCGGCGGCAGCGCATTCGTTGCGAGGATTCATTCTCTTCGTGGTGTAATGTTGTTGCTGGTGTACCGCAGGGCGGCGTATTATCCCCTCTTCTATTTTCTATTTTTATTAACTCCATCACTTCTTCACTTTCTTCTTCTTACCATCTCTATGCAGATGATCTCCAAATATATACACAGGCCCCTCTAACCAACTTACGTGACGCAATTTGTGCCACGAATATAGATCTTGAGAGGATTCTCACCTGGAGTCAATCATTTGGTCTCAGTGTCAACCCTTCCAAAACACAATGTATAATCATTGGCAGCCCCTGGTTCCTAACGCGTATTAATCCTTCCTTACTGCCACCTATCACGTTTGATAGCGTTCAAATCCCACTCAGTGCCACCGTTAGGAACCTTGGGGTTATTTTCGATAAGTGCTTATCGTGGAGGCCTCATGTCACGGAGTTAAGTAGGAGGGTGTTTGCTGCGCATGGGTCTCTTCGGTGTTTAGGTAATTATCTTCCCATTCCGACGAAAATCAGTTTAGCGCAATCACTCCTTTTGCCTATTCTGGACTATGCAGATGCGTGCTATCCTGATTTGTCTGAATGTCTCCTCGGCAAACTAGAACGGCTGCAGAATCTTTGCATTAGGTTCATTTTTGGGTTACGTAAATTTGACCACGTCTCCGATTTTCGCTCGAAACTTAGATGGTTACCCATTCGTCGTCGTAGAGATCTCCGCGTTTTATCCCTACTGTACATTGTCCTTTTTAATCCAACTTCTCCTGCTTATCTTAAGAATTGTTTTGAATATCATAGCAGTACTCTCCCTCGCACCTTGCGCTCTTCTTCTACTCTTTCTCTGAACTGTCCTATCCATTCCTCAAAATACTTTTCCAACTCCTTCACTATTAGGAGCATCAAGCTGTGGAATGACCTGCCTGAGTCGATCAGACGAGCAAAGACTATTGAGTCATTTAAAATCCTAGTTAAGGCTCATTACCTTAAATTATAAATTCTACTCTGCTGTCTTATTTATTGGTTTTTTTTACTTTTATTTTTATTTTTTTTTATTTTCCTCTTCTGTGGTGATTATATATTTATTCGTATGTATTATATTAGTATTTAAGTATTTATGTAATCTATATGTTAGTAGATATTTATTATTTATTTCATTCATATATTATGATGTTTAATAATAATATCATATTTATTGCGCCCTCTATTATTATTATTACTACTTTTAGTTTATCCTTTCACCCCAAGGTTGCCTGGCAGAGATTGCTATTTAGCAATAAGGCCGCCTGTTGTACACTGTATTTTTGATTGTTCTGTATTTTTGCTTGTTTATTGTGCAATAAAGAATATATTGATTAATTCAAGGTACCTTCAGGTATACTGATTATTGGACAGTTGTAGATAGGTACTTGATCAATGCAAGGGTCAGTGGAAAAGAGATCCAGTCTTGTCGAGAGTCTATGATTAGTCGTTTGGATTTGACACTTCGGCTGTCTCTGATTGGGGTGGTGCCAAAATTATAAAATGGAACGCTCTAAAACGCAGGCGTTTCTGTTCTCCACAAAACGGAGTCCCTTTGACCTGACTTTGGAGTCAGGAGTAACAGTTGGCTGTTTGTGATATATCCATACCGATAGCCGACCATCGCCAGCAACTTGGAATGAACCTGTAGTCCAGTCTGAACTTCGGCAGATGCACAGAATCCATGGCCAAAAATGCAACCAGGAACCTTGACATCCTTTCCAAGACGAGGTGTTACTTCACACCGCGACAGTTGCTTCAAAAAAGCTGTACCAAACAAACATCTGGTCGTGTATAGAGCACTGTTGCCACCTGTGTGATAGTTCTGTTGAATACCAACTAGCCACCTTGGATTCTGTTGAAAAGCCTGCTAAGAGAATAGGTGGCTCGGATTTGTTGCTATGCCGCTCGCGCACCTCCCTCGCATACCTCGCTCATCCCTCGCTATCCCAAAAGTTACCCGTCTCCGTCTCGAGGACGTTATCGCTGTCCTATAGTTAAGTATCCAAGTTCCTAGCATTTAATTAACGTTTATTTATCATTATTAATTAGGATACAATTATTTTATGAGTAACAAACTTACTTTTTAATAGTTTATAGACAAAACCGAGAATTCCGAAAAACCCGGTTTTTACTTAGCTGATAACCGGGTTCTAAAATGGACTGTTATTCGGTTTTTTCGGTTAACCGGGTAACCGGTTTCCATGCCCTAGTCGTGTCCGTCATCTTGGACTCAGAAATAAATGCTATAATCATAATGAACACCCCCAAATACTTTGAAAACGATACCCAACTTGCCATTATTTGAAAAGTCGTGTCCGCCATCTTGGATTTAGAAATAAGTACCTTATTCGTAAAGAGCACCCCCGAATACCCCAAAAATGATACCCATATTGCATTTATTTGAAAAGTCATGTCCGTCTTCTTGGACTCAGACATAATTGCTATACTCGTAATGAACACTCCCAAATACCTCGAACGCGATATCCAACTTGCCATTATTTGAAAAGTCGTGCCCGCCATCTTGGATTTAGGAATAAATGCCATTTTCATAATGATTTCCACTGAAAATAAATTTTTGGAAATTCTTGTCCACCATCTTGGATTTAGAAATTAATTAATAATTCGTAATAAGCGCTCCCAAAACACTTCGAAAACGATACCTGTAATTATTGATTTCATTTGACAATCAGAAGACGGAAGTAATACCATATTCGAATAGATAATGAGTAAAAGCAAGCAGTTGTTATTTTAGTCGCGACGCGTCATAAAGGTCCGCCATTTTGCTTTTAAAAAATATTAGCAAAACATGATTTCATTACCTAAAATTCCAAACAATATAAAATTATTTGATTCGCCTTTCTTCTGTATGCGGAAAGTGATGAAATTTAAGATTTTTATTTATGCGGGATGATGTCTCTAACAGCACATGTAGTACCATTTCCCACTCAACAAATCACTAAGTATTTAAGGGAAATGCCGCAACCATGAATGGCGAGTCTCGAGCGAGTTTATGGCAGCTCGGGCATGCACCTGCCCTTCCCTCGCCACGCACACCCCGTACAACTGCTCTGTCTAGACGTATCCGTTGGCCGACTTTAGGAATTGGTTCGACTGTGGTCAACCCAACAAACGAATTAAAAAAAACACGTAGTGAAATCCTGCGGTATGACATAATGTGTAGACGAAAGCGGTATTTCGCGAGAGTTCAAAGGCGATGTCCCACTGTATCTTCTATGGTTTTGGTTTCTCCACACTGTCGCAGTTACAGTTAGAACAAACAATTTACATCACGAAACGAATTTGGTCTCTTTCTTTAACCGGGTACTACTTACTCATCCTAACCATTGTCTTCTAATACGTCATTCAACTGCCTCCGTGGCCGAACGGTTACCATGCCGGACTGCCACGCAGAGGTCCCAGGTTCGATTCCCGGGCCGGGAGAAATATTTGTATGGCCTACATTTATTTCTCTCGTGAGTTTGGGTGTAATTTGTGGTTGTCTATGTGTGTGTCCATGGCACCCGCGACACAGGGTTTCCCTAGTGCGGGGCCATGTTGAGTGTGTCCGTTATTATTATTATTAAAGAGAGGCACTGCTAAACGCTAATGTAAATACTTAAGGTATAATTTCAAACAAACAATAATAATGTAGTCTAAAACAAAGAATAGAACGAATAGAACGAAAAGAACGAAAGTACGAAATATCAAACGAAGGTGTTTGACACTATTTGTTAGATAGGTTTACAGATTGTTGTTGAAACCGGGCCTAAATTTAATTTTCCTCTAGCAAATCACAACTGTCATCAGTCCAGCTGTCTAGTCTAGTACATCATGTCCCATTACATCTTCCTCATTTAAATCTTCACAATCGCTGACGATTACTTTTTTTTGTTATCTATGCAGGTATAATGGAGGCAACTGCCTCCGTGGCCGAAAGGGTGCCATGCCGGACTACCACCCAGAGGTCCCAGGTTCGATTCCCGGGCCGGGAGAAATATTTGTATGGTCTACATTTATTTCTTTCGTGAGTTTGGGTGTAATTTGTGGTTGTCTATATGTGTGTAAATGGCACCCGCGACACAGGGTTTCCCTAGTGCGGGGCTATGTTGAGTGTGTGCGTTATTATTATTATTATAATAAATACTTACAAGTCCTTCAACTAACATCCGATGTCTTGTGAGTTACTATTAATTAACTAACAATACGTATATTTATTCCAAGGAATTGCTTAATAGCAAAACGAAAGTTTAGAATTATGTCAGGTGACAACCCTAACACACAAACTTTGGAAACCCATAACTTCTGGATCCTGTAAGATTTGTGCTTCAGATTTTCAGGAAGTGTTCTTAAATAGCATATTCATAATTTAGTGTTAAAATTGAATCCCAATACATTGAAATAAATCCATGAAATTAAAGTAATGATAGTATATTCAATTGCTTGTAACTTTGTGTTAAATACCTATAAACTGTTCATGTTTTGATTACAATGTGCCTCATTTAAGGTATTATACAAATACAATGAGAAATGGAATAAAAAGCGAGTATATTTAAAGATATAACGATTTCTATGATTTTTATGGAAATCATAGAAAATAATTTAGATTCTTCGTTAATATAAAAAGTTGACACACTGGAGTTCGACTCTCGGTTTCAGGATGACTTTCTGTATCGAATAGGCGAATAAACTTGTCCGTTTTTCGGGTCAAAATGCACAATGTGGAGCGCTATTACATTTATTAGTGTTTAGTTTATATATTCCAATTCCAATTGTTTGCTTTGTTATATAAATGTAGTCCCAGAAAGGCGTATTATTGTTATTACAATAAATTGCCATCGTGGTGAAAGGATATTGCCAATCGGCGTAACGTTCTCTCCAATTGTTGCCCAGGGTGCGTCAGACGTACAAGTATTGTGTCAAATCATACAATGTGTATGTATCGTGCTGTAAAATATTAACAGAATAACAATTTTGTCTTTCTTCTTCTTTCTATCTTATTTTAGAGAGTTAAAAACTATGTATTCCTAAACGCTTTACATAGCAGAGGCTTCTAAAATGAAGTCCCTTTAGGTATATCATAGGTATTCATTATCATTTTTATGTTTACTCTGACTTTCATCATTGTTAAATACTGATTATACTAGTATAGTATCATATTATCTGTGCTGATTATTATTCCAGCAAAGCAACGATGGAGAATCCTCATTCCAATTTCTACAATAATTTTCGTATGGAACTGGGCTCTCTAAATGTAGTATTTTTCACGATGATTCTACATACTTAGGAAGGGAAGATCGTGGTGGCTGCTTTCGGGTGCTTCATGGTGGCTGGTTACTTCATTTTCATCTCATTGTCATTGAAATCGGTTCACAAATGTCGGAGTAATCGCGTAATATAAGTACATACAAAAAATACAGTCGAATTGAGAACCCCCTCCTTTTTTAAAGTCGATTAAAAACATTATTATTTCACTACAATATTGATTACATGATTGTTTTTATCACAAACGTTCTTTTTAACTACATTTTAGACTTTTTCTTATTATTGTCCAATAAATTGTCTCTTTATTATAACTGAGTTTAGGTACTAAATACGGAACTCCTTTCTAGAATTGGAAAAGAGCACAGAAGCTGGTACATTTAAAATTAAAAATGTTATCTTTGTTCTATTTTGTCTATTTTTGTCCAAATTTTAACCTTGACTTTTGATAGAAAGTTTTTTTTGGAATACGATAAAACATTAACAAATGTATAATAAATATTTGTTATAATAGAGGTGCGTTATTATAACAAGTTCATTTACAAATTGGTTGTAAATAAACAGAGGTTACAAATTTCAGCATGGCCCAACCTCCAGCTGTAAGTAAATAGTGTTTTTGGATACTGACTTTTGACCCGCATATTTGGCCTTTGAAAATACCATGTAGTGTTTAAAAAAAATCTTAGTTTTTTAGATGCCTACCTATGGAGGAAACATTGGTAATTGTATATAAATTGAATTCAGTTTATTTCATTTCTGTGTTAAAAATTCATCATACCTAAACACTAGAGAATAACCTCAGTACAGAGTACTAAAAGAAACGACCTCAAAAGTTCGTGGAATTACGTCTATTTGCCAAGGTTTATTGAAATCGGTTACCGGAAGGTGCGCGAAACCGAATTCATGCCGTAGTTTGCCACCCTTAGAGGTGCAATATTTTCTTTAAATTTAAGTGGAACCAATACTAAGGTAGGGGAAATGTATGGAGGAAAAAAGATGATCCTTGGACGTAAGATGATCCTTTTCAATTGTAGCGAAACTAGTAAGGTCATCTAGATATTTTCTTCGGTAAGTAATGGCGATGTGAGTGACGAGTTCATTATTGTGGAAAAAAATAAAAATTGTGTGAGTTTGATCTAAGGTAAAGTTGATTAAAAGCTTAGGCAACTTCCATTCTAAGCAATCAAGTGCTAAGATTTTTGTGTTGGTGGCTTTGTATAATGCTCTATTTACTTTTTTAGTGGCGTGGTAACAGTAGACAGCATACAGGTTATTTTGCCGAACTAAAAATGAAAATAAGTAAATTGGGGCAAGATGATTATGGTTTTGGTGTACGAGATGACCCGTGGGGATCATCTTGTACTGTATATATTGTTAACGGACTATTTTTATTTGTATGTTTTTCTGAGTACTGAAACGCCTTAATTAAATAGCTTGCAATACGAATACAATAGAAGAAGACTGGATTTCGTTTACGTGATCGATCTCGATTAATAACAAATATAAATGCTTTTTCTTGCTTTTAGACCAGGCCGCGTAAATGTAAAAAAAAACCATTCATGGTGGGTGGTCGGAAAACTATGATCTATAGAACTAGAGGCGTAAAAAGCAGGACGTCACATAGATCGGCAAGTAAATAGTTCGCAGTAGGTACGCGTCATGTCATTAAAAAGGCGGGCTAAAGGTAAAAATAAAGGGTCTGTCAGTTCAATGAAATATTTAGGTAAAAAAAAAACTGTTTTCATCAGATGTGTTAAACAGGAAATCGAGCTCGTAAAGTACATTAAAGATACGGAGACGAGGATGGATATCAACTTGCCATAAAAAACAATATCGCATCGTGATACGATGATAAAAAAAAGTTTGATTGATAATTGAAATGAATAGACAAGCCATTTGGTACTTTTTTTAATCAACATGTTATTGAATATCGTCAGAAAAATCTTGTTGAAATTATTCCGTGTGCATCGCGACGTAACTGTTACGTAAACTGGTACTCCTCCCGCACCGCGCAGTTACTTCAGGAACCGATTCTGATGTAGGCCTTATTATAGATATATGCAAAGACTGTACAAACACAAAGAAAAATTCCTTCCATCGGACTGGACACGAACACATATCTGTTTTCCTAATCGGAGCTACCGATATTAATTACTAAACTGAGATTAGTTACCTAAAATCGCACCCTCAGCGTAATAAACCTCATCTGCAAAATCACAACTTTTCAGGAGAGACTAAAGCTTCAAAGAACGAAATAGTCGTTTTATTTTTTATGCTTAACACATTCGCGCGAGCTAAGTTACATGCCGCCCTAAACATTTGTTATGCTCTGGCCATACAGAGGCGGACGCGGGTGTCTTCCGGGCGCAGGAATTTTCGTAACGTACGAGATCATATGAACCCTGCTACACAGAAACCCGCGAAGGCCGCGCGCCGGTGCCGCGTTGTGCGGGTCGACGCTATGAACAAACAGGTGGACCGGATGCGGAGCGGACCCGGGGTAAACGCAGGGTGGGTCCGGGCGTGCGAGTTGTACTCCATTCAGTTCTATGCAACCGTCCACACAGAGCGGTAGCAGCGGGCACGGTCCGGGAGTGGAGCTCTAGCGGGTCTTTTCCGGGCTTTGTCGTTGTATTTTTTTACAACACTTAAGTGTGTTTATCGAGTTCTTAGGTTTTCGCGATTGTTACACATATGAAATGAAATTATTTCTCCGGTTTTAAATTGCGTGTATTTGTTTTTTCAAACAAACCGACGTTTCGGGCCCTTTACAGGTCCCTTTACAGTCAACCGTGACCATGGGATATGTAAAGGGCCCGAAACATCGGTCTGTTTGAAAAAACAAGTATACTAGTTCCAATATGAATTCGACCGATTTTTTGTGTTGCTTCCGTGACGCTAATAAAAGCAGAAAATGTTCTTGATCATTATCCGGTAGCGGTGTGTTTATTCTTTAAAATCTGTAGTGAAAATGAAACGTGGCCGCTTTTGGTACGTACTGGCCGCTTTCGAACTGCTATTCCGCCGCGAGCTTCGTTTGGGACTGCTGTGTGGCACGCCCCGATACGCATTCGCTTCCCGCAGGTCCGCCCCCGGACCGCTTTTCTCGCTGTACCGCCTCTGTGTGGCCTGAGCTTAAGGAATGTAAAGCAACGTACTACTACGTCGTATAATTTCTTTTATTTCGTCGAAGAACGTAAGTGAACGCTATTTGGCTATACAAAATCTTAATAATATAATAATATAATAAATCATTTATTTGGACATTTATGGCCCACTTGTTAGTAATACAAAAAGATACAGAACATTTAAACTTAAAGCTATTGTTAGTAGGTACAATTTACGGGACAATACATTGACAAACACAAGAACACGTACATGCAACTTACCGCTCGAGGCGCCGATAACCTCATGATCTCACCAGAACCTGGAAAAAATGTTGAAGCATCGGCGCATCAAGCTTAGCCGCAAACATTTTCAGAATGCTGTTAGGACTAGAACGCAGCCTCGAGAGTAGTGACGCCTTTTTGTTTCGCATCACAGCAAAAAAGTCGTCTACTCCCGCTAGAGCAAACATCGAGGATGCGCTACAATGCCGTGGTAGTCCCATCAGCATTCTGAAACCGTTATTATATTGAACACGCAGGGCGCTGAGTGCCTTCTGCGTATAGTTCACCCACAGACCACCCGTGTAGAAGGATTGACAGTAAACCTTGAATAATGTAATTTTGGCTTCCTCACTACAACTGGCAAATCTGTGTGCCAACATGTTACATCTGGCAGCCAACGCCCTACGTTCTCGATCAATATCAATTTGATCTTTGAGATCACCCGTCAGGTAATGTCCTAGATATTTAAATTTATCTACCCTTTTCAGGGGCAACCCGTTCAGACTTATCTTTGGTTCGTAGGACATTCCCTTACCAGGGACCCCAAAGATCAAGAACTTTACGTACTTTAGTTTCACCACTGGCCACAGCTGACGCTTGGGACAAAATTGTCACTATGCTTTTATAAAGCTCATCCAGCACCTGCTTATGCGCCTGTTCACAGCACCTACCTGCATCACAGGTAGTGAAAGAATCTGGATATTGGACCTCTTTCAAATTCTTATTACATAATTCATGATATCTATTGATCTGATCATTTGATCTATGACCCCAAAGCACCATGTTACGCGTTACATTTGTCAATTCCAGCTTTTGTGGTATTATGTTTAAATTACATTCCACTATTAGAGGCCTATGATCAGACCAATAGACACCATAAGCCACGCTTACATTGGTAATAGTACTCCACGTCGTTTGCGTTACCAAGCAGTGATCCAACCAACTCAAACTACCATTCTGTTTACTTTCAAAAGTGTGAGTGTCAGAATTTATTTTTAATATTGTAGTGTCTGCGCAAACCCACGATAACTCCACACAAAAATTACTGAGTTCGTTCCAAAACAAGGTGCCTGGATGCGCGTTATAATCGCCCAGCATATAAAAAGCCTCTACGTCATTGTTTTCAGCTAATGCACCTAGTTCGCTCAAACAATTCGTGAACTCGGAAAGGTTTCTACTCTTATCAGTAGGCATATACACACTACATATAATAATACATGTATCATTTGACAAAGTTGCTCTTAAAGCCGTCAAGCGATCACTGGTACAACTTAATACGGAAATAGACTTGAAAGTGCCTTTTTTCCAGAGGATAGCCACACCTCCGTAAGACCGTCCTACTAGCGGGCCCTCAGACAGATCGACCGCTGACTTACCCGTGTACTCAAAATCGTTACTAATAGTACTGAGTAAAGGTATATCATACGGAAGTAGCCAGGTTTCCTGAAGCGCGACCACATCCGCGTTTTTGCATATTTCCCTAATATCCCCCAGGGACCTCTTGACGCCTTGACAATTAAACGACACAAACCGAGCCTTGTATTGTGAGCTTATACTACTACTAATTGTATCACTATCCATTAATATTGGCTTTTTTACTCGTTAACGTGGACAAATTATCCTGTCTTTTAAAAATTACAAACTTCCTAAAACATATCGCACCCTTAGTAATATAAGGGCACAATCCAAAAAAAGTAGATTTTTGGGAAATCGCGTATAGATTCTGGATTCCTACATTACACCTATTTTTTCAAATAACATGCTTATTATTTAAGTTATAAATATGGAATTTGGCAGATTTGTTCTTTGATAAATGTATTATAAATAGCAATAAAAAAAAATAATATAAATAAATTCCATAAGTTTCAAGCAAGTTAAAAAAACACTTTCAAGTTAGACCCATATAGTACAAAAAATATAACAGAAATATGGAGCTATATAAGTTTGATCCCATTTATTATTTAAGTCCCTATCAATTCCCAAATTTCCCAAAAATCTACTTTTTTTGGATTGTGCCCTTATATTACTAAGGGTGCGATATTCCCTCGGGCCATATATTGTCACTTAAAAACATACGCAACTTACATATGTTTGGGCACCAACAATTTAAAACAATTATAGTCCCGTTTACGTTTAAATGTAAGTTTTTGTAGCACAACTATTTCACTCGTTTTAAGCCGTATATATTCCACTATATCAGCCTCACTTGTGTCTTTAGATACATTCGAAATAAACAGCGGCATTTCCGCGCGAGGAGCCGCTTTAAACTTACAGCTGGGCTCATTATTGGCTTTTCCCATTGAACTCATAAATCTGGATCCAAACGATTTCTTTTTACGCACGACAGTAGTCCATTCATTATCTTTATCCCCTACCTCATGTTCTCGATCCGCAGTGTTGAATGTTTTATCCGACCGCTTGCAGTCATTTTGTGATTCATCAGTGAGTATAGAACTCGTAGTAGCGGTCCGTACTACACAGCCGTTCTCGACCGGTTTCTTGCCGCTCGCTCTCTCGACGGGCCTTCTCTCACTTGACTCGCTACTTAGTTGCACTGCACAGGCGGTTTTTGCACCAATCCACTTTCTGCCATCCCAATAGTGGCGGTGGTGGAGAGGGGTCTGTGTTCGCGCTCGCTATTTACTTGTTTTTGTAAACTATTATCTACAGCGCGGCATGTCTCTAAAGGCGAGTTTCGCTCCGAAGAATGCGTCAGCTGATGTGGGTATGTTGCGCTTGTGTTTACAACGGTCTCCGGTTTATTTAACTGAAATTGTTCATTTAAATCAGAGAAATGCTCAAGCCCCATAGGCCCACTATCACAATTAAAATCGAAATCACGACCAATGGGTGTACAGGCATCCCGTTTTCTAGTATTTACATATGTCCTAGATTCAAGCGAAGGACGGCGTAATTCCAACCTCGATGATTCTACCAATTCATTCAAATGTTCTCGAGTAACAAATTTACTGTACATACCTTGAATTTCCTTTTGTAGTAGCTGAATATCTCGTAACAGTCTTGTAACATCCAAGTGATCAAAGGTCACCGGGGGCAATCGATGTGAATCTTTAGCTACGAAGATCGGAATTTTTTCAGGATCTGTCGCATCAGCCTTTTTATACAGGGCAAAAATATCACGTAAATCGTTATTAGACTTGTCAGTTCTCCTTTTCTTCATTTGCGTCGATTGTAACGATTCAAAAAGCAGTTTCTTAGCAATAAATATTTCTTCTTCCGAAAACGAAGTCTCACATAATCTGGCTAAAGTGTCCTCGTCCATAATTGAAATTTTATTTTGCACAAACGCAAGCACTTCATTTATCACTATATTACATAAATTACACTTCACAATATTTGAACTATTTGAAGTCACAATTCTCGTTTATGTTCGTGTATTATACGCATTACCCATCAGCAGAAAAGAATAAAAGCTAATTGTATAATTTGACACTTTTAAACGGTATTTTAGTAGCAGTAGAGTTCCTTGCGAAAGAGTTCATCCAGTGTTAATAGTGACGTCATTGCTCTACAACATTTATCAAAATATTGAGTCTCTAGGTAGTATCGAGTGTAATGTAGTTCGTAGGGGAAGTCAGCTCAAAGCGGCCAAAGCAAGCAAAGCAGCTGTGCTCGATTGCTCAGTCATTTCAAATGTTATAGATTCCTTTATACAAGGCTGCATAGCCTACTACCCCGCCCTCCCCAGGGCAGTCGCTTGGCACCTGTAGGAACTCGCGCGCACACACTTGTGCCGAAAATCTTAATTAGTCCGTTTTGAAAAATAATGGGACGTAAGTTCATTTAGTTAGTTAGTAAACCTCACTTTCTTTGTATATTATTGCTACGAATATATTGTTTTACATCTATCTGGTAGTGTTTTTGTAATATTTGTTAGAAGGTATAGATACATTAATAGGTTTCAATTTTGTTTTAAAATAAAATCGTGAAGAAGGCAAAGTGACTCGTATAGAGCGGTTACCTAGCCGCTATATGAGTATGAAATGTATAAATAGCAAAGTTGTTTCTTGTAAATAGCGAAGAATTGTAAACGAAAGACAACACAGGCATCGTGAAACGAGGTGTCAATGGCGTGTGCTATAAAAGAATTCAAAGAAAATAAGGCTTCTAAAAATCCACAAAAGCAGCAAACCTTGTTTTATATATTCTGTTGATGTTTTTGTACGAGTACATTTTTTGTTGATAAATAGATATCCAAATTATTTATTACGAACGGTATTTTACCGTCTCTCCGCGATATGCCTACATACCACTTTCACGTTACAAAATTACATTAAATACTTCGTCAATTAGTGTCAAGGTCGTAACTAATATCTATTATCTTACTAGTTTGAATTTAGCTTAAAGTTAAGGTAACCGGTTTGAACTGACTTCCCCAATTACTTTTGTGAATTTCATTTTTGACGTATGATCACAACATGTGAATTTATTATACCAATGTACGAGATGCTGGCTTACATTTATTTCTCAAATTATAGGGATACCTGTCTAACCAACCATATCCAGTGAACGAAGTGAACTCGGCTGGACCATATCCAAATTACCCACAGTATCCAGCATACTCTGTCGCACCTCCTGGGTACCCAGTGTACGGGCCGCAAACCCGCATTAGGCGAGATAACAACACACAGACCAATTTATTCCGAGATCCATATACACGCAGAGCGTTCATTATGAAAGTAATTAAACTAAATCTGTTATAGTTTTAATTATTAATACAAAGATCGAACACTCAGAAAAAATTTCTACTATCCGCCCGGATTCGAACCGACGTCTTCTATCATACCGTGCAGTGCAGTGCTGTTATAGTTTCTTCACTCATCTTCACTCGCTGTGACAACAACCACAAATAAAACAACTGCTAGTAGTATTATGTTTAATTTTTTAAAGTCAAAATATGTCTCAAAACTTATGAACACACGAGAATTGTAGGGATTAGAGAGTTTACGATGAGTACATCAGCACTGACAAAAACCCTGTTTTTTTTTTCAATGCCTAAAAAAACAAAAGCGGTGACTTTTCCTTCCTTCCCGCCTCATTTTGTGTCATACACAACACTCTTAAACATATATTGTTACCGTCAATTAAGCACATTATGATACCATTACTCTCATCTTGTATACCTACTTGTGTTCTTATAAAGGACACTTGTGTAATGTATTTACAAATAACACTGTTTTATACAAAACTATCTTGCTGTACGTTTCATTCAGTGACTTATCTATCAATTTGTGCAAAAATATCACACCTACGTACTACCTCTACAAGACTGTTGTATCACTCTACAATCATTACTACGACTAAAACTGGTCCAGTTAATGTTCGATTGGAAATTGAAACTTCTCAAGATATTCCAAGTAATTAATACGAGTACTTACTGTATAATTAATTATTAATGATCGCCTTGTGGAATATAAAGTAATACTTTGAGTGCTGTGCGCAAGTTGTCGTGATATTTTTAGTTTGAATAATAACTTAATATGAATACTATTGTGGATGTTCAGGGTTTTAAAATTACAAATAACAAGTTTATTGTGAAAGAAATTGCTGTTACACGCGGTAATCAGGTGCATTTCTTTTTAATTAAAGCTCCATTTATTTTTTCCAACCTGATACTTCAGAATAGCGAGAAGTGGCAACGTACAGACGACTTAACTACTTCACGAGGCTTCGAAGACTCAGCTACAAATTCAATTTACAATAATATCAGCGATATGGTGGAGTGCACGATCTGCAACATCTTAGTGAAAAATTTCATTTTAATGTAACACACATAAATATAATCCATTTCGAATACATCACACTTTGCCAAACGTTA
Organism: Hyposmocoma kahamanoa; assembly: GCF_003589595.1. Classification (NCBI taxonomy): domain Eukaryota; kingdom Metazoa; phylum Arthropoda; class Insecta; order Lepidoptera; family Cosmopterigidae; genus Hyposmocoma; species Hyposmocoma kahamanoa. Next base: position 10,604,080 of record NW_020654051.1, on the reverse strand, counting down.
CTTTGATTGAAACTGCATTTGGATAAAGAATTTACACATATAGAATCACGGCTTTAGCTGATCAAAATAAACTTGAGACGGTAGAAACATTTTGTCGACCCCCTAAAAGATGATATAACATCTTTAATTCGTGACAGTGTCATGCATATCAAAACCTTTAAAATCAATTTTATTTTAAAAGCGAACTTTGTTCAAGCTTCAAAAGAATTGTTAAATGTTTTCGATTTTCAAACACAAAATTATATAATGAATGAATCTGATAACATTAGTCTGTTTCTCGAAAATTTAAAGGAAACTTTAATTCTGAGAGTAAGTGAATTTGAGAGAAAAGATAGTGGGTGGAGTATTAAGGACATTATTAGTTTAGATATAAATATTAACAAATTTAATCCGCTTCACGGATCATCTTTTATAGAATTAGGACATGATATAAGGTCAAACAAAGCTGTAATCAATGTAAAAAATGCAGATAACCAATGTTTAAAATGGGCTTTACCTCGGCGTATATGTAACTGCCTAAATTCAACATGAATATAAAATAAAATGTAATGGAGTATCATTTCCAGCAAAGTTGACAGATATCATGGAGTATCATTTCCAGCAAAGTTGAAAGATATCAAGAAAGTAGAGTAAATAAATAATTTAAGTATAAACGTTTTTGGTTTAGAATACAATTCTGAGACTAAGGGCACGTTCAAATTAGCCGCTGTTAGCCACGCTGCAGCAGCACCGCGCTATTGTCACTTTTCATACAATTTCTAGTGCTGCAACCGCGCGACAGTCTCGCTGCAATCACGCTGCAGTCACGCTGCGGTCACGCTCGGTTGCAGTCACGGTTAGTGCGGTGTACATGTTCATTTTTCAAATTAACTACGGTGGACCAAAATCGAGTTGAAGAATTTATAGAGAACGCAAAACAACGCCCTGCAATACGGGCTATGAGTTCCGCCAGTTATTCTAATCGACTCGAAAAAAAAGACATATGAAAATTTATGTCTATGTATGTATATCATTATCGACAATTTTGAAACTAAAACTGAAAAAAAATCTGAAAAAAAACAAGCAGGTGAGTCGTTTTTAACACCTATATGAGAAGTGTGTGCCCCAAAAACTGGGTAAAAGTTACATTTCTTCGTCAGAATTCGTGTAACTGAGTCGAAAGATAAAACATCACTAAAAATTTGGTCGCACTTCAGCAGCGCGACGATTGCACGGCCGCCGCGCGGTTGCAGCGCGACTGTTGCGCGGCTGCAGCACTGCTACAGCACGTCTAACAGCGGCTAATTTGAATGCGCCCAAAGCTCATGTTGTGATTAGACCATTATATTTTACAAAGGGCCCTAAATCCATTCAGATCAATTTATTTATATTACTAATGGGGGTAATGTACACATTTGCCAAATAAAAAATTTGTATCGATTGGAAACCAGACAGGTCACATCACGAAGTGGTGCAATCCATATTTGTGATGGTTGTTTGTTATATTTTCCAATAAATGCAGCACTTTGTGGACATAAAACAAATGATTATACCCATATTCGTACTACAGCGGCGAAAATTGTGCTAATACTTTTATGAATAGACTATATGAAAGTCTTAAAGTTATTTGTAGAACAGTTTTCAAACGTGTCCTCTCCACTTACAGACACAGACAAAAAATCTATACAAGAAGCTACTGTATGTCATAAATGTGAGAAAGATATGTCTTACTATTCTGATCTTTATCTCAAAACAGATGTGTTGCTTTTAAGTGACATAATTGTAAATTTTCCGAAATGTCTGTTTAACAACGTATCATTTGGATCCTGCGCATTATTATACTGCTCGAGGATTGAGCAGAGATACTATGCTTAAGTTTACTCAAATAGAATTGGAGTTATTAAACGACTTTGATATGATAGCTTTTATAAAATCTGGTATAAGAGGTGGTGTGGCACAGTGTAGTAATCGCTATGCAAAAGCCATAATCCTTAAATGGAGGATTTCAAAACTGAGGAACCTATTTCGTATTTAGCCTATTTTGATGCTAATAATTTATATGGGTGGGCGATGTCTTAATATTTACCTCTATGTGATGATTTTCAATGGGAAAACTGATGTGAATTTTAATGTACCAACTACTTCAGATGTTGGATATAGATTAGAAGTACACCTTGATTATCCCGATAATCTACACGACTCTCATTCTGACTTTGCATTACATTCTGAAAATATTCCAGTTGGTGAAACTAAACAATGTAAGTTAGTTCCTAACTTGAATGATAAAAAGAAGTATATACTACGTCATATAATACATTACAGAAATCTTTTATAATGAGTACTTAAAGATGGAATTGAAACTTAGCAAAGTACACAGAATTTTGAAATTCAAATAATGTCCCCGGTTAAAGAAGTATATTGAATTAAATACTTCTATGCGGACATTAGCTACCTTCGATTTTGCAAAAGGTTTCTACAAATTAATGAATAATTCTATTTTCGGTAAAACTATGGAGAATATTGATTATTAAGGGTTAATGTTAAACTTTAGCAGTTTCACTGGAATGATCGAGGTAAAATCAAAGGTGTTTATTTGAACAAAACTAAACTGTTCTACAATAAACCTATTTATTTGGGTTTTAGTATATTAGATATATCTAAAACTTATGATTATGAAACTACTTATTATTATTAAACGTATGATTTCCATTGACATTATATTATTGAATTTACGCTATATTGTTTTACAAACATATTTTATTGTAACAACATGAATTTTTATGTTAAATAAGTTAAATTTGTCATTAACTAATAATGGAAATTAGAATAAATTAAAACATATTATTTAGTACTGCAGTCTTTTGTCGGTTTTGGATTTTTTCATCAGAGGGAATACTGGATCCCAAACTGGTGGTACGGAGAAACCGTCCTCCCTGTTGAAATTAAGATATTTTTTAATTTCAATTACCTCACTCAGCATCCTGGGTAGGTAACAGACTTCTTTTGCAAGGACCTGGGGTTTGTAAAACTTCAATGAGTGTTTAGGTTTATCCATGTCAAGCTCGCAGACTGCAGACTTGTTTACGCGAAGGTGTTTGATATCAGCTATATGTTCTTTGACGCGGGTACAAATACTTCGCTTCGTTCGTCCAATATAAGAGAGACCGCACTCACAGTCAAGCTTGTAAAGTCCTGCATCCTGTATGGGGATGTTACATTTCACGGGTCTCAGGAACAGAGAAATTTTCCTCAGGGGTTTAAAATAGGTCTTGATCGATGCACGCCTGAGGACTCTTCCGATCTTGCCTGTAACACCTCTTCACGTAAGGTAAAATGGAAGGTCTTCCCTCGACTTTTGGTGATTTCACACGGTGCCTGCGGCAGTGGTGTGGAATGTTCAACTTATTCGCATGTAGGACTTGATTTATAAGCTGAAGTTCCCCTGCCAGATGATTACTGTCGCAGACACCATGTGCTCTCTGAAACAAAGATTTGCCTACGGTAGCTACCTGGCTAGGATGGTTATGGGAATTACCATTGAGGTTCGTATCCGTTACTTTAGTTTTCTTAGATGTTTTAATTAAAAGAAATCCTAATAACATCTTAGGCCATACTGTATTTCGAAAGAAAACCCATACGTTGTATGGTTTTGTAGTGTAAGTAGATATGATTATTATTGTATACAGATATTTATGTGAATGAGGGTGGTGGCAGTTTTTGTACAGGCTGTCACTTACAGGCCGTTGAACTGCTACTGCGTGTCTCATTGTTCCCTGTCCTAAGAAATACCTCAGTAGCGACAGGCTAATAAAAATCGTATTTACGCGTGTTAATGAAGTGAAAAATAAAAAGAAATAAAAATAAAAATGTCAATCGGCAAGTTAAGTGTGTAGGGTGAGCCTACACTAAATGATAATTGATGAATGATATATATGGACAAATGATACACTGATTTACACTGATATAGATAATGATATAGTGATCGACTCGAGTGTCCGATGCGCACTGATTGAAATTACGCGGCACATGCCACGCGTAAGCCAATATTGCAGCATACACATTTTTATAATGTAGTAATTTAACCGTACATCTTGCACCTCTCAAGAAAAGAATAAAGAAAATCTTAAATAATATTATTTGTTAGACTAAATGATAATAATTATTAAAATAGAGACTAATAAATTTCATAGACAATTTCAACAAACACAAAATGATAACATACTCAAAATAAGAAACATATTATTCAAAAAGGACTTAAATATTTCACTTTTCATTTTTCATATTAATAGTTAAAAATCTATTGTAATACTAATTTATAATTGTCACTCAGATTTGTCATTGTTAGGGCACTCTATTATTTTTCACGAATTTTGGCACTTCGAATTGCACTGAGCGAGACACTATTGGCGAAGTGCCCTAATTAATACTGCAAACATTGTCACACCTCGCGACACGTAATGATAGCGGCATTACGGTAGGCTGGGCGATCTGTCTCGTGGCCTCCGCATCTTCTTCCTGTACCCTCGCCAGTCATCTCCACCGGAACAAGAGCGAGAACAGAACCGTTGTCACGACGATAAAGAGGAACGCCAGGAAGATAGACACTTGCATAATGATGAACATCATGTACATTAATTTCCATTGTTTCCTGCCTTTGCAGTGTTGTTATCTGGTCATGCAACCCCTTCCAAACCAGTTCATGGTCTTCCCTGTTGTATAAGCTGATATTCATTGGAAGACTTGTGTTCAAGGTTGAACATAATATAAACAACGAAGAAACAGCAAAATAGCGACCTCGAATAAAATGCTACAAAACTAGCCTCGTCAACAGATCATTCTTTTGCAACAAGTGCAGCATAGGCACGTACTATGCCAATTAACAAAAATCAACCTAGTCATCAATAACACCCAATGCACACTAAGAAAACTTATTATAATGTAGTATAAACAAATATTGTATAAATAGTCAGTAAATATTGTAAATAAAGTTAGTTAACCAATACCATCTGATTTTAACTCATCTCCTTGCTTAGTGACGTGCTACCTGCTACTCCTCTCACTGTGGCCAAGACACCCTTAGCCATCAGTAGATCGGTCTTGTGAGTCTGCTTGACCGGCAGTGAGTAAACCATTCCTGTACAAATCGCACGACGTGTACATCCTAATTTCCTTCCTAACTTCCGTTTGTCACCTTAGGTCTCCTGGTGACAGACTTCCTTACTTATACTATATATATATATATCTCTTCATTTATATATTTATGGTTAGGTTAGGCTACACACCGTTAGGTTGTATGGCTACACTTGATAGATCGTAAGACGACCCTTGACGTCTCTCCGTTAGATTCTGATAGAGTAGTTATTATCTTACCATAAATTCATGTACAGTAGGCGGTTGGTATTTTGCTGCATACAACTACACACTACATTGACAGACAAACACTAACACCACATTAAATACCTAACCGCACGCTGTTCAACTTGTATTGATAATATTGTTGAATGCAGATTGAGTGATTTCAAACTTGTTATATTGATTCACAACATTATTAAAATAATGATTATGTGAATAGATAGTAAAATTACCTCCTGTAAATATACATACTTGATTCAGGCGCAAGATTCCATTTTCTGTTAATTCCACCACTTCTATTGTAGATTCGCATACAATTCGAATAGGGCATTTTTCACCACAGGAATAAATCCAGATGTTGTCTCCGTGTAGTTTAGTCATAATACTTCCAGTGCATTTTATTGGTGTAGTATCACATGTACTTCCTTCATTTTGCAATTTTAGATCGCAAATATTTTTTGTCTCCTTTAGATCATATATCAAATTGTCTAACGCACAAAGCACCTTGTTAAATGACGCATCCATGCATTTTCGCACATCATCATCTGATAACAATATTACTACATATCTCTTTAGATTGAAGGCAATATAAGGAAACGCCGTAGTGATATGATAGACTTCTTCACCTTTTCTTACAGGAATTGATATAATTTTGTCTAATTCGTAAATTTCGTTGCTCATAAGTGGTATTTTTATCTCAATAATAAGATAATTTTGATAAATCTTTGATGATATTCTTAACAGTTTGTATAATTCATTAATGTTATTAATGTCCACTGGTAACTTAATGTCTTGTTTCAACCTTCCAACAATGATATTTGCTTGCTTTTCCAACTGTTCAGGAGGTAGCAAGTGAGCGTTCAAGCGCCCATGGCTAACATCCATAATGGTGTCCAATAAAATCTGTTGCGTGCGGGCCAGGCTGGATAAGACTGCACTGGCCGCTAGTGACGTAGAAGTGACGAACATTCCATTGCTATTATCGAAGCTTATTCTCTCTAAACCAGTAGTCAAGTTGTACAAGTGTTGTTTGATTAAAGTAAACTTTTTATTCACTACCAACTAACTATTTATTCATGATATCTTCATTTCGTTTCACCACGTTGAATTCTGCGTCAATAATACTCGTCTGATTTTTTAATAATGTTTGTAAATGATTTTCGTTAATAGCAATCTTTTGTATATCACGTTTATATTGCTCTGCAAACCTCTCATCCAAAACACCAAAAAGTGAATTAGCAATGTAGCCAACTCCATTGATAAGTCCTCGTTTTTGCCTTTTATTATGACTCATAAGTAGTCTGTTGTAGTGATCAATTTCGTTTAGTTCATGTTGTAACTGTAATATGATACTGCTGTATTGTAAGCCCATATTCTTGCTCAATTGTTTTATATGTACAAGGTGTCTCAAAAGAAATTTTATATTTGTTTAGCTTACTGCGTGAACGCAGCGTATCTGAGGGGTGCGGGGGTTATGTCAATCGGTAGCTTGGCTCTTGGGAATTCAGTCGCTATGGAGCGTTTCTCGGGAGCAGACCGCGCGTTGTGCGTGCGAGAGTTTTACAAGAACGGTGATTCGGCAACTGTCGCGCGTAGAAAATTCTGCAGTATTCGAGGTTTTCGCCACTTAAATGATGCGCCAAGCCTTCCTCTCATTCGACATTGGGTTAAAAACTTTGAAGAGACTGGAACAACCCTGGATAAATCAAAATCCGGGCGACCTAGGTCATCAAGAACGGTAGAAAACGTGGAGAGTATTAATCAGTCTGTTCGTGACGACCCGAACCTTTCAATTCGGAAGCGCGCGAGTGCTTTAAATGTGCATAGATCATCATTACATCGCATTATGCACAAAGATCTAAAACTGCACCCCTACAAAATTCAATTGGTGCAAGAATTAAAGCCCCACGATGCCTGTCAGAGGCTTAATTTCGTAAATCAGGTGATTGAGCGATTTTCAACGTTTACCAACATTTTGTTTTCGGATGAAGATCATTTTCATCTTAATGGCCACGTAAATAAGCAAAACTGCCGCTACTGGAGTTCAACGAATCCGAAACGCAAACATCAGAAACCCCTACACTCGCCTAAAGTGACGGTATGGGGTGCCATGTCGGCGCGAGGAATTATCGGCCCTTACTTTTTTGAAGACGAAATGGGGCGTGCAGTTACAGTGAATTCAGAGCGTTATGTGGAGATGTTAGACAACTTCTTGGTACCTGAACTGCAAAACTTTCCTGGCTATAACCAAAGAACATGGTTTCAACAGGACGGAGCAACTTCACACACGTCCAATATGTCTCTGCCACGTGTTCGTGAAATTTTCTCAGGAAAATTGATCTCCCGGAGAGGTGACATAAATTGGCCTCCACGTAGCCCAGATTTAACCCCTATGGACTTTTTCCTATGGGGTTATCTTAAATCTAAAGTTTACGCCAATAAACCGACTTCACTGGCGCATTTGAAAGAAAATATCCGTCACGAAATGGCAGCCATCCCTGACTCCACCTATCGAGCAGTCATAAGTAATTTTACTGTTCGATTAAATGAGTGCCAACAACGCGAGGGTTTACATTTAGACGATATTATTTTTAAGAAATAAATTCCCAAAAAGTGTATTTTAACAATAAATAAACATTTTTTCTATATACCGCTTCCTTTTTTTTAATCAATCCACTAAATATAAAATTTCTTTTGAGACACCCTGTATAACGTATTGTCTGATATCTGATACTCCTTCCCAATACGACGACAAATTCTAATAAATAATCAATTTCCACTCATCTCTGATATATTGTAAATCAGCGATTTTGTCGAAATACATTGATTGGTGACTCAATGATGTGATGTTGTAACTATGTACTGATTGTTGCATGCTCGGTGATAACATCGTAAACAACATGAAAATAGTGGTAAAAATGTTCTTAAGTATCGGTTTACGGTGACGCTTACTAGTTTAATTCATTTAATTCTCTTCCTTTTTAGTATCAGATTGTTGCTGCTCTTGTATGCTCTCGGTTGGTAATAATATAAGTTTATTTACAGGCCTTTTCATGTATCTATTCTGAGTTTTAAGTGTCACTCTTACTAACCCGTCTTGGCCAGGATGAACTTCCTGCACCCTCCCTAGAGCCCATTTTCCCGGTGGCATATTGTCTTCTTTGATAACTACAACATCGTTAGTATTAAGGTTTTTTGTTCCAGTTTCCACTTCGATCGTGTTTGTAACTGTTGCAGGTACTCACTGGACCACTTTTTCCAAAACTGTTTATTCATTTCTTGAACTAAACGCCAACGTGAGGTGTGGCTCAGCGTGTCGGGTTCCGTCAGAGGCCGTGATATAATCGCATCTCCCACGAGGAAGTGGCCAGGTGTGAGGCATAAATCGTCAATGTTTTCAGTGAGAGACGTCTGGAGTTCAGGATAGCCTCTATCTGATGTAACAAAGTGATAAACTCCTCGTATGTAAGCTTCTGTTCTCCCAATACACGCTTCAAATGATAGTTTAGGCTTTTTACAGCCGCTTCCATTAGTTCTGAGGCGTTAGGCCACCCAGGTGCATTAAAATGCCAGTTGACCTCTATTTCCAAACTGTTTTTGATAAGAAGTGAGTCAATTGATGCTATGATACCTTTGTATTCTTTTTTCAGTATACGGGATGCTCCAACAAAGTTCAATCCGTTGTCGCTGAACATATTTTTTGGGCATCCTCTACTGGAGCACAGACGGCGGAATGCTGCTAGAAAGGCTGTGGAGCTTAAATCTGATACTAACTCCAAATGCACAGCCTTTGTCGCCAAACAAACAAACACAGCGACGTATCCTTTCGTAGTGCGAATTCCCCTCCCCTTGTTCAATTTTATGTCCACAAAACCCGTAAAATCAACTCCAGGGTTGGTGAACGGACGTGCCGGCGTTACACGGGGTAGCGGGAGGTTCGCCATGATCTGCTGACAACTTTGTTGTTTATGTCGTTAGCATTTAACCATTGTCTGATTTGTTTCTTCCACGGTGCGAACGCCACCTTTGATCCAAAATTTGTGTCTGATAGTTGATAGTGTTACTTTTGGACCTCCATGTAACGTTTTCATATGCGCTTCATAAATGATAAGTTTCGTCAGGCGGCTATGTGTAGGAAGAACTACAGGATGTTTCGCTCCGTACGTTAAATTCGCATTTTCCAGTCGACCACCAACTCTCAGTATTTCAACGTCGTCCACAAAGGTATGTACACTTGATAATTTGCTGCTGCTGCGTACATGTCCATGTTTCTTTAGATGTTTGATATCGTCTTCAAAGTGAATTGACTGTACCAATTTAATGATATAATTATAAGCACCCTGTATTTCATTGCTGCTTTCTAGAATGCTACAAGACCATTGTAGAACGTAGACAGTTTTTATTTAGTCTTGTAGACAGTATTAATTACATTTTTATTGAATTGATATTCAATTATTTTTTGTGAAATTACTCCACTAGTTTGTTATAATTATTAATACAAAGATCGAACACTCAGAAAAAACACTCAGAAAAAATTCCTTCGATCCGGTCGGATTCGAACCGACGTCTTCTTGCATACCGTGCCAGACGCTATACCAACTAAGCCACGGAACGAACCAACGGACCTCACGAAATTTTCTATGTGCTTGCGTCGTGTCTTTGTACTTGGTCTTTGATGATTTATAGCCTATGATAGTTTTCTTAGTAATGCTACTTTAAAACCAAAATACTAAAACGTTACAAACACAAGAAGCAATTCTCTTAATACTAATAGATTTCAAATTTAATGGCTTACTAAATTTGAACTATCAAAATTGCAACATGGCGAAATTAGATATAATATTTCTGCCTTTTTCGCGCAATGTTTAATCGGTTAGAAAGCGCAAATTGACGTGCGACTTTAAATACATTGCCTGAATAAAAATAAAACCTGCCATAAAAGTAATACGCTCGCTAAATTTTAAATATTTATGTATAAAATATAAATTTAATAAAAATACAGTTATCGATTTTCAGTTTTAAATATTTATAGAAAGCTTAAATATATAAAATGACTCACAAAACAAACCATTTCCAAGCAGTTCTAGGCTTCTTCAAGCTAATTTCAACTTAAATTAATTTTTTAAAAGGAATATTAAAATAAATTTTTCTCGGCTGATTCATAGTCATTCTTAAAAAATAAAAATGGCGATAAGAATTTAAAGCTTTTTTCAAAACACAGTTGGGAGCATTTTGTCTATAGCTTTATCTATAGAAAAACTTGAGAATACGAAAAGATTATTTTTACTTGCTTTAGTGTAGTTGATCTTGTAGAAGAACATTCACTACTATGAAGTTTTTATGATTGTCTACAAAACGCGATGTTTCTAAGCGATTTTTCCTTTTGACAGTATTACAAAACCTTTATAAAGTTATAGGAATAGTGAGCGAAATTACTTCACAATGTTTATTTATTTGTCAACAAACAAATAAACATTGCCATGACCGGTCCGAACGCGAAATACGACTATTGTATCCAGGGTTGCCGATTTGTGGGGAATTCCCCAAATTGTGGGGAGTTTCAACTAGATTGGGGATTTTGTGGGGATTAGCGCTATGTGAGGAAAATGTGGGGATTCTAACATTTTATCATTTTGTTTAATCTATCAATTGCTGATGCATCGCTAATTATATAGCTATATCGACGTGTTTTTCAACATCGCACACCCCTCGTATTATTAATAAGCAGCTTAAATATAATTATTATTAGAGCACTTGGTTCTGAATTGTAAAATTACTAGTCGGTGCGTGTTGAGTTCGCGATTCTTTCTCCCGCTTAGGCCGGTCCCCGGTATGAAGCAAAACGAAATCAGCTATTGATAAACTAAGCCGAGCAGTTGGTATTTCCACGCCACAACTTACATATTAAATTATTTATATTTATATTATTACTCGTCAACTTTAAATATTAAATATAGGTCGAAACTCATTGATTATTTCTAACGTTAACATAGTGTCACCAAATGCACAACAAATAATCAATTTACTTAATTTTGTAAGGCAAAGAAAAATCATTTTTTGTTCAGACTGATTACAGATTAATGTTGAATCTAATTAATATAACTGCCTCCGTGGCCGAACGGTTACCATGCCGGATTGCCATGCAGAGGTCCCAGGTTCGATTCCCGGGTCAGGAGAAATATTTGTATGGCCTACATTAATTTCTCTCGTGAGTTTGGGTGTAATTTGTGGTTGTCTACGTGTGTGTCCATGGCACCCGCGACACAGGGTTTCCCTAGTGCGGGGTTATGTTGAGTGTGTACGTTATTATTATTAAAATAAATAAACGATTTAAGGTCATCTAATTGTTTTACTTTTTACATTCGGTTTACATTCACAGCAAACGTTATAGATTATTACATTTTGAGTTTCTTAATTCTTTATTATATTTTTAAGCGATGTAATTCTAATAAATAATGAAAATTCGAGATGTGGAGAATTTGTGGGGATTATGAACTTTGCTCTCCCCAATTTGGGGATTTTAACCGTGATTTTTGGGGATTTTGAACAATTGCCATTGGCAACGCTGATTGTATCGAATGATGTGACTTAATTTCCAAGGTTCACCACCTTCACCAGATCTTTTAATAATCTTTACTTTATCTATTTTGCATGAACTCTTACAACGTCCAATAGAGTAAAACAACTAATTGTAGTATTTTTTTAAATCAAATTTACTGAAGACGCGCTGTAACGTGTTTGTCAATAAGTACAAACAGTACAGAATGTCTATAAATTAAATATATCTAGAATAAACTTAAGAACACTAGTTTTTAGAGTATTAATAGACTTTACTGGATGTGTATACAACAATTTTACTAAAAATAATCAGTTGTTCTATAGATGAACTTAAACTAAGGACTATAAGAGTAAATCTTAAGAGAGATTACACTTAATTAAGTTGTTTGGTATTAAGGTGTTAAAATTTTGACTTGAGTGAAGTAAGTCTATAAGAACAATTTCTTTTTCTAAAACCATTTATAGAGAACTATTATCTAAATCATTATCATATTAAGACTGTTTATAGATATAACAGTTTTAAGGCGTATAAAGTGTGCTCCTTGGGACATATATTTTCCCTGGCCAGCAGATTAAGCTCCGCTGCATACGCAGTCCGCAGAATACGTGAGTTTACCCATGTTAGTACTGCTAGACTAGTTTACTTTAGTTACTTCCATAGTATAGTGTCCTACAAGATTCTCGTGTGGGGTAAAGCGGCAGATATTCAAACCATATTTGTATTGCAAAAACAAGCGATTCGTTCTGTGTACCGTCTAAGTCCAAACTCATGGTACCACGATTTCGTTTAACCAAGGTAAACGACTCCTTTATGGGGAACTGTATATGTTTTTACAATAAGATTTAGGAGCATATATTAGGATTATCATTTCCCAAGTTTAAAAACTACTTTAAAAATAATTAAATTTTTATTGAATAAATATTCAATTATTTTTTGTGAAATTACTCCACTAGTTTGTTATAATTATTAATACAAAGATCGAACACTCAGAAAAAATTCCTTCGATCCGATTTTGATAGAAAAGTCATATTACAAAATTGAAGACTACGTGTTAGATAAAGATGTATGGAAAGACGACATGGCTCCAGAATCGACTACACATGACATGGCTACGAATTCATTCATAAAAAATAGAAAAAATAGGAAAATGTAATAATAATAATAGAAAAAAAAAATTAAAACAAATAAGAAAACAAATTAAAAAAGCATGTCAAAAAGGTCCATGACTCAGCATTTGAGGACTATGTTAATTACATAACCCTCGCTGATATTCTGCCATGGCCTGTCATATAAATAGAACACCTCAATTAAAAAAAAATTAAAATTAAATTCAAATACTAAACACAATCAGACAGTAAATAAATTAAATTAAATTTCACACATACAACATTTACTCATGAAAATAATGATTAAATTCGACACATACAACATTTACACAAGAAAATAATAATCAATTTGAATAATAAGAACAATACTAGTAAATTTAAATTGCACAATACTAAACATACACAAACAACTATTGCGCAAAGCCCATGTCCCGAGATTGCCTCTCAAACAGTCACAGAAAACATTTTCGTTTGAACGTTGGTAAGTGATTGATACACAGCCGTCCGTACAGGCGGAGGTAGATCATTCCAAATTTTATATGCGGAATGTTAAACCCCGAGTAACAGACAAAGATATTTTCGGCATTCTGAACAGGAGACCTCTATTGCGCAATTTGTCGTCATGACCTTTTACGCTAAGTTTTTTATATAAATATTTTGGTTTTTGCTTTTTAAATAACATATGCAAAAACAATAATACCTAAGACACCGTGAGTTACGCATATCTAGTTTTTTTATTAAATATGGTTTGATATGGTCTCTTCTAGGCACAGAGTAACAATATCTTATGCAACCTTTGTATATGTCCATTGTAACGTGTGTTTCATGTTTCTTTTCTTTATACAATAAAGAATATAAATAAAAAAAATAAAAAAAAGCATTCTGAACCCTCTATACGGTCTTATTTGTTTTTTTTAATAAGCATGGTCCGTACACTATGTCGTAATAGCATAGGTAGATGAGATAAAAGTAATGCATTGCACACTAAAGACCTCGTAGCAATGTCGATGTAAGGCCGAATTGTATATAGGGATTTAAGAGCCACAAAACATTTACCTAACTTACTATCCACGTGCTCCTCAAATCGTAAATTACTATCCATCACCACACTTAGATTTCTAACACAGTTCCGAACAAGAGTGTCACCAATGAATATGGCAGGATTAAATGATTTTATGAAATTGATTGATGAGTTTTGTCGACCAATCAGCAACTACTCTCAAATCGTTGTTAAGTGCGGCAGTTGCAGCGGCCACTTCCTCCGATGTAGCCAGTGTGTGCGCGTACAGTTGCGTGTCATCTGCATATAAATGATAGTTACAACTAGCTACAGCGGAAACGATGTCCGCAGTGTACACTGCAAACAGAGTTGGACAAAGAACAGAGCCTTAAATCACACCTCTGGTAACAGGCAACGACCTAGACATGGACAATTTACCCCAAGAATCAGTATACTACACGACTTGACAGCAGTCAGAAAAATATGACCTGAACCAATTGCATGCACGAACCGACAATCCGCAACGCTGTAATTCATTGTGTCATGTCATGTCATTAACATGTCTATAACGACACAATCGAGAGCCCGTATGAATCGACTTCACACGGGCTGTGCAAGGATGGTACCCTTTTCTGAATCAGTAGCCGTCAGGATATCATCAGCAATGGCCGTCTTAGAATTAGGGCCGTCACAGTGCTATGATTTCGCCTAAAACCGGCTTGCTTGACTAGTAAAATTGAATGTGTCTCTAAGTAACCTGTAATATGCTGGTTAACAGTTTTTTGTACAATTTTCGTAAATGCAGGAAGCAGACTAATCGGTCTGAGATCTGCAAACCCCTCTACCCTCGATTTCTTCGGAATCGGCGAAACAACAGCGCACTTCCACGATTTGGGAAATATTACACAGAGAAGGGATTTATTTACTATAGCTTTAATTGCCGGCACAGAATATGGCATAGATATTGAAATTTTGTCATACCCACATTAGTTAGAATCTACAAAACCATCTACTAGCTTACTAATATCCCCCTCTGATAGTTCGTTGATGTGAAACATGTTTTGAAATGTTTCATGTTCCGAAAAAAATTGTCGGACTGCAACGCCCCCGGCGGGTGACACGCTATGCAAAAAATATTTATTCAGAGCGTCAGGATGTGCAAGATTCGCTGGGATAACCTGCTGTGAACTTAGCCCAATTGTGTTAATAATGTGACGCCACATATTTTATTTATTTTTATTATAAAAAAATCACTTTCTTTTCGGTGACAACTGCGGAATTATATACATTTCTCATATCACGATAATGTCGCCAAGCTGAATCAGTGTTGATTCATTTTCCACGCTCATAGGCCTTATCGCGTAATTTTCTGATACACCGTAACGTATTAGTCATTCACGGCGAAGAGGTATTTCCAAATGTACATGTGCGTGGGGGTGCATAGGAATCGAACAAGTTAATTAGAATAACATTAAACATTTCCACCATATCATTTGGGTGAATATCAACAAATGCATTTTATTGTAAATTTTGGTAACGCAATTTTTTTTTAGATTTTCCAGTATCCGAGACTCGTTTGCAATAAAATGAAATATTTCATTTATATATACGTGACCGGGACATAACCATTTCCATTAATTTCAGAGATATAAGCAATTAAAAGTTTTTCTCGCCACCAATACTTAGAAACGCCACCAAAACGCTTATCGGTTGCACCAGAACTGAATATTGCCACCAAAGTTGGAATATATATAAAAACAAAGACAATTAAGTAACTTTAATTGTTTCTTTAAATTTAATTGTGATAAAAATTTGTTTGCCCCTTTAAAACGACGCACAGTTGGAATTTTCTTCAGCTTTTTCTTTTTAATATCATGTGACGAGATGAACGAGTCATGCGCCTGATGGTAAGCTACACGCCTGTCCATAACAGTGGCAGTGCCACTCAGAGCTTTAAATAAGCAAAGATCTGAGGAGCACTGCCACTGCGCCCGTCACCCTGAGACGTAAGTTGGCAAGGCCCATGTGCCTGTAACTTCACCAGCACCCTTACCCAAACCTAACTATGCTAACATTACTGCTTGGCGGCAGAAATAGGTAAGATGGCAGTACTTCCCTGGATTTTAGGGAATGAGTTCATTGTTGTTATAATTGGAAGTTGAAGAACTATGATAGATAACGCCATCTCTACGAATGTTTCCTAAAGATAAGTTGTAGAAACCCAAATGTTTACCATGAGGACATAAGGTAGGTTTGTCCGGACATTGAGGCTTGATAAGGCATCATCAACATTCACACCATGATTTCACCCACTGCTGGGTATAGGCCTCCCGAAGTTTGTACCATCCATCACGGTCCCGTGCTAGCCGCATCCATTGACGCCCCGCGACGCGTACTATGTCGTCGACCAACCTTGCAACAGGGCGCCTGACGCATCTTTTGCCCATCCTCGGGCAATCAGTCGATGTCTTGCTCCACCTGTCATCACCTTGCCTAGCTAGTTGTCCCGCCCATCCCTATTTGAGTTCCATGATCCGAGTTCCAGCGTCCTGGACTTTCGTCCATCGTCGGATCTCAACGTTCGAAACTCGGTCTACAAGGCTGATGTCGAGTATAGTGCGCTCCATGGCGCTCTGTGCAACTCTCAACCTGTATACAGTCTCCTGCGTGAGTGTCCACGTCTCGTCACCATACGTCATGGTGGGCAGAACACATTGATTAAACAAGCGGGTGTTCAGACACTGTGGAACCTTACCTGATTTAAAGATGTCACCTAACTTGCTATACGCAGCCCATCCCAGCTGGAGTCTTTTTTGAGATCTCTTGAGGCCGATGCATTTTGCCAAAGTACAGAACATGTCCGAGAGAGACGTACTGATCGACACTGCTCTCATTTCCCACCGTGACTGTGGTATTTGACGGACTGGAGAGAATCACCATAATCTTCGTCTTGGACATATTCATCCTTAGGCCAACTCTCAAAGAAGCATCATATAGTTGTTCCAGCATCCTTGGGTGATCGTCGAAACTTGCAAATAGCACGAGATCGTCCGCTAATCTTAGGTGAGACAAATGGTGTTACACCATTGATATTAATGCCGCGGTTATCCCAAGGATTTTTACGACATCCTCAAGTCCTCGCCGGATTGGAACGGGATTGGTTAAATCGTGAACTCATACCTGCAGAGTGGCTGAACGGTAGAGCTCCCGGGGCACATCCACGTAGCGGGAATCGATGTGGCAGCGATGAAGAGCGTGGAACACGGCCCAATGTTTGATACTGTCAAAAGCCTTCTCATAATCGACGAAGGCCATGACAAGGAGCTGGTTAAATTCGGGACATTTCACCATCAGTCGATTAACCGTGTGGATATGGTCGATGGCTGAGAAGCCGCTCCGAAAGCCAGCCTACTCAATAGGCTGCGCTTCGTCAAGTTCACTGGTAAGCCAGATGGTCAAAACTTTTTTGGCAGGAAATGGAACACAGTGCCCATGTTTTTTGCTGTCAGGTCTTAATACACGACTGAGGCTTGCGCGGGGCAAGAACGTAATGGTTTTTAGTTAAACTACTTACCAGTTGCAACCAGTTGTATATTTGGCACCATAACTACAATTTTCGCGTGGACAAAGTTTGATCAAGTACCCAGCCTCCCATATATTGGTAATTGCAATACTTTCAATGATTTTAGTTAGTGCTTCTAATAGTGAATAACATACATGGAATTGTTTTTCTTAAAAGCGTACACATTTTACCAAAACGACTATTTTATACAATGAAACAGAAAGTGGACACACTAGCAAAATTGAAAATCGGGACATTAATATTTTTCAATAATTATTATTGTACAATGAATTTTCTGAAATTCTTGCCCTAAACTCATTTTACGTCTAATTAAACTATAAAAAATAAATCATTAATATTTCTTGACTTTACACCTGGTTTCTCAGCCTGGACTCGTAAAATTTACGCATGAGATATTCTCCCATTTATATCATCACACATTAAAACTGTAGGAGTTGGTGTAAATAATTGTTATAATATGAATGTGGGTATCAATAAAAAATACAAAAGCAGTCTTGACCCAACGCTGGAGTTTCATTGACGGTCCCACGTATCTATACTAAACATGGCGCAGCCGGTACTACCTTGAATGTATTTAGAGACCAAAAAATTAGGAAATTTGGCAGTGAATTAATTAAAACATAGTGACGTGAAGTGTAAACATATCCGTAAGAATTGAAAGTGAAAAGAAAAAGTGAAATACTAAAAATGGAGTCAATTTTGCAGGCACGGCGACCGTTTATTTTTGAAAATAATTTGGTTAACGTAATATCTGGTAATTTGTGTACTGAGTGGGAAAGATGGAAGAAAGCGTTTAATATTTACTATGAAGCCTGCGAGTTATCACAAAAAGCTTTAGGATTAAAGTACAAATAAATGTATTGCACGTTATTGGTAATAAATGTCGCGAGGTATACGAGCAATTCATCGGCGAAGTAAAAAATATCAAAGAATTCTTTTTAAAATTTGATAAATTTTTCATACCGAAAAAGAATTTAGCTGTAGAGAGACAAAAATTCTTCAAAAGAGACCAAAAAGAAGTGGAATTAATAGAGCAATACGCTTTTGAACTTAATAAAATTGCGACAAAATGTGAATTTCAAACCCTACGCGACGACCTTGTCTGCAGTAGGTTAATATGCGGAATTCAAGATATTGCACTATCTAAACCATTACTGAGAGAACCAGAAATAACGCTTACAAAAGCATTAAAATAAAATAAAAAGTCTGAAAATAACAATGTAAAATTAAATATTTCATGAAAATAAATGTCAATAAATAAAATAAAAATATGAACTATCGTCCGGTTATAACATAGCCGAGCAAAGGATAAAGTCAAGTAAAAATAAAATGTCAGAAAACAAGTAAAATAAAAATTCAAATTCAAATTAAATTATTTCAAATTTAATACAAAAAGTCCAGTAAAG
This sequence comes from Hyposmocoma kahamanoa, assembly GCF_003589595.1. Taxonomy (NCBI): domain Eukaryota; kingdom Metazoa; phylum Arthropoda; class Insecta; order Lepidoptera; family Cosmopterigidae; genus Hyposmocoma; species Hyposmocoma kahamanoa. Next base: position 10,585,095 of record NW_020654051.1, on the reverse strand, counting down.
CAAATGTCGCGTAGTAAAACGCACACAGGTATTGCTCTACGAAGTATATATATACACAGTAAAGTGTGATAATATGAAATAAAATAAAGACTTCGACGCGATTGTATAATAATATTCGTAGGTTAAAAAACAGTTAAACGAGTCATATAACCTGTTTCTTTTCACAAAGAAAAGGGATGGACTGAGTAGATAAATGTCAATGTATATATGTAATATTCCTGCTCTCAGGTAGCCACCAGAGACAGTATCAATGCGCACGCACAGTTTACGTGAGGGGCTCATTAAAGTAGGTCGGTCAATTGCTAACTGAGAAATATTTGTGTAATATTGGTAATAGGACCACGAGGGGAACGTAACTTCTCGAAGATATCCACACCAACAAGTACTAGAGGTCCAGATTGCTGCAGTTAAGTAATTTATAATGTGCCAACATGTGATTATATAATACAATACAATGTGAATTCAAATGTTACTATTAAGTGAAATTGTGTATACAAGTGTGTCCAAAACAGTAAGTTCAAACGGGCATGCAAGGAAGTACGATATAAATAGGTAAGTGAAAATTATTTCAACAAATAGTTTACATTTTGGTATGACTGGTAGAGGTTTATCTTCTTTGGTTTCATGTACATAAATTCGGCTATTATAAGTCCAAACTAATTCAAATTTATGCGGTTTAAGTTTTCTGGCATCTTGATATAGGTCATGGTAGTAGGCTTTTAAGTGAGAACTTAAAAGTAACTAACATAAACAGTGCGGCGGTCATCTGCGTAGACGAGTTCCTGTATTTTAATGCCTTTCCGCTTCCTAGAAGCACGCAGTATGGCATTTTTATTTTCCAAATTATGAAATTTGGCCAGAATTGTACGTGGTTTAGATTTATCCCGATAGACCAACACGGCCGACCCATGCAATGTCATGAGCCTGAACTAATACCCTCGTGACCGCACCAACCTGTACTATAAGAGCATTAAGGTTTTCATTTGGATGCTCGATTACACCATGCAGCTCCAGGTTACACATGCGCTCTTTCTGTTCAGCTTGGTGATTGCGCTCTTCAAGAGCATTGATCCGTAGCTGTGTACCAGTGATGAGATCCTTGACACTTTCAAGATCCTTTAATTTAATCTCCACGGCCTCAACCCGTGCTTCCAGATCGCTATGATACAGTGGGTCAGACAAATCTTCTTTTGGGCGCATATCTTTTCTAATAGAATTAACCTCGGCACGTAGCTCGTCAATGTTACTAATTAAGGAGGCACCGTCAATGGTAGATTTACTTGGTGACTTGTCCTTTCGACATTGGCAACGACGCCAGTTGCCACGAGGCTTACTGCGGAGACACGAATGGTGACAGAATAAGTCACAAGCACTGCACTTCACCGCAGTGCTTACATCAGCACCACTTACTTCACTGAAACACTTCACACATATTGCCATTCTTCTAAGATCTTGATATTTCTCGAATTTAATTAAAATAATAAACGACTTTAACATTAAAAACAATAATGTAATAAATAGAATAAAATAATAAAGTTTAAATAATTATAAATCAAAAAATTTTTGCAGTTACAAATTTGCTTGCAGCCCGTTAAAAGTTGCGGGTAGTAATGTGATAACACGATTCAATTCTAATGAATTATTGTTGATTAAAAATGTTTTATTCTTGGTATGATTTTGAGTTTTGTATGTGTTAATAAATATGTTTAAAATAATCTCATTTTACCCATGTATCTTATTTCTTAAAGTGAACTGAATAAAATAAATGAAATTGTACAAGATGGATTTATTTCTTCTTAAATGAGTATTTTTTGCACTTGGGACAATTCGAAATATCTTTGGTAATGTTATACACCTAGCCCCGAAACTTTTTTGTGGAACTTATCATTAATGGTTTTGTAAAATATTTAACTCTAACGTCAGCGTATTTCCAATGTTCAGACTGATTTGGTATAGTTGCCAACTTTTTCGTATCAAATATTTATATTTTAATGAGATGCGTTGCGGCGTCGCCATCATCTTCATTGATAGATATGTATGATGTATGGTCCTTGTTGGGACGTCTAACGGTAGATGATCGTTTTAGTTTTTTCTCTTCCGGTTCATCAAAGAAATCATCAATTGTTTCATGCTCCTTTTAAGTTGGTACGCAGAAGGAGGACTGTCATCATCGGAGTCAGGAAAGTAATATTGTTTGAAAGCATTTTCTTCCAAATCCTCTGCGCCACCGTTCATCATACAGTACGTCATCTGTTATCAATAACAAAAACAGAAATAATCATTATAAATATTCCATAATAATTTATGGAATTCATGTCAAAGCAAAAGCAATGAAGTTTGTCACTTACGTCCATGGTCCTAGTAATGATTGTAGAGTGTTACTACAGTCTTGCAGAGGTATGTATGGTACAGCAAGATGGTTTTATACTTCGATATTATTTGTTATTTGTAAATACGTTACACAAATTGTCATTAATAAGATCACAAGTACACTACATGAGAGTAATGGTATCTTAATGTGCTTAATTGACAGTAATTATATTTGTTTTAGAGAGTGTAATGCGTGACACAAGACGAGGCGGAAAGAAAGGAAACAAGCAACCGCTTTTGTCTTTTTAGGCATCTAAAAAAAAGGAAAACAGGGTTTTTGTCAGTACGTCACTTGTCTAAAACTCGCGAATCCCTACTACTCACGGGGTAAAGATTGCCTAAAGAAGCCCGGTATTGTATAGAACCCGGTATTGTATAGAATGACTAGGTTTTCTATACAATCCCTGAATTATATACATGACCGTTCAAGGTTATTTGTAAAATACTAACAATCTCATAGGATTATAATATATTGATAATATCATAAAGAACAACATGTCTTCCATGTCTTTTAATAATTCATCCAGATTATACGTTCGTACGATTTAAATAGATCATTCTAAACGGTGAGAACCTTTGGCGATAACAAGAGGAAGTGGGGGTCGTCGCGGAGAACACTTGCACGTTTGAACTTATTTGTTCTAAAAAGTGTTAGATAGTACGACAAAAGCTTAAAAGTTTCTTTTTGTAAATTCATAACGTTTTGTAAAAAGTCGTGGAACAAAAGTTGTTTGTTGTTTGTGGTGTGTGTAATATAGTCCTGCGAGGTTTTTAATAAAATTTTAATTTTAATTTAATTAATATACCTACCTAAATAAAAATTTATTATAATTTATTTTTAGGTGTATTTACTTCTGGTGGTACAATTACTGGCGGAGGCAGGAATTATCTGGACGATAATTAACGTTGATGAAGTAGTCGATTTTTTATCAGACAAAAAGAATGAATGGCTTTTGTAAGTTGTACACACAAATAAGTTTTTAGACGCCTCTTTCAAACCAGGCTACAGTGCCCAGGACACTTATTTATAACGTTTGTATGTACTGTTTTCACAGCTACGTAGCCGTTGCAACCCCATTCGGTACTTACATTGCGCTGACCTACTGCTGTGTGTCGTTGCGACGCAAAGTGCCATACAACTACATATTTCTCTTTATTTGGACGCTGCCCTTTGGTTTCACGTATGGATACTTCTCAGCCTACAAAGAAATCGACCCCACAGTAAGTACCTATGCCTCTGGCTCTTTATCCCTAGAGTACAATTCCCAGTTCGGAATTTATTCAGTTCCAAATTATATTAAGCAAAACTGACACCTCACTTTTTAGCCCTACAGACTCCTTCATATCTGACGCTTATAGAAGCGCTGCAGTGGCGCCACTGCTAATTTCCTTACAATATTCAGAAGCATATTTACAGCGCCACTATCGTGACACGCGCGCGCCACTTTTGCAGTTACTATTAAGCTCAGGCTACACAGAGGCGGTACAGCGGGAAAAACGTTCCGGGGCGAGCCTGCGGGAAGCAATACGTACCGGGGCGTGTCACACTAGTCCCAAACGTAGTTCCCGGCGGAATAACGGTGCGAAGGCGGCCAGTGTGACACCAAAAGCAGCTATGTTTCATAGTCTACACACATTTTAAAGACTTTTAAAATTCTGCTTTTATTAGCGCTAGGAAAGCAACGCAAAAGAAATTTCGATCAAATTCCTAATATTGAAACTAACTCCCGGACTGCGCCCCATTGCTACCGCTCTGTGTGGACTGTTGCATAGAACTCAATGGAATCTAACTCCCGCGCCCGCAACCGCCCCACATTCGCCACGCGCCCGGCTCGCACCCGGTCCGCCTGTTTGTCATAGCGTTCGGCCCCGGGCCGCGACGGACCCACTGCCGCCGCTTTCAATGTGGCAGGGTTCATTAGAACTCGAACATTACATTGATTCCCGCGCCCAGAACGCTCCCGCTCCCGCGTCTGTATGATCAGGGCATTAATGAACTAAAAATTATCAGTAATTTTTAGTTTACTGCACACTCCCAGCTGCCACGCCACGATACCAAGTGACGGTGACGGGACGAACAAGTCGTGCTGGTGGTAAGCGACACGCCTGTCCATAGCAGTTGCAGTGCCACCCAGAGCTGTACATCGCAAAGATTTGAGGGGCACTGTCACTGCGCGTGCCACCCTGAGACACAAATTTGTAATGTAACATATTCCCAGGGTGCGGCTGGGACAAGTACACTATTGTTTACCTATAGGAATTATCCAAGATTCTATTACTAACAAAAGAAACACCAAGTTTTAACATTGATCGGTTTACAATAAGTAATAAATGCACCTCTTAACTATACTGGAATTTCATGAACCGCCCGGGGTTACAAACTTAACTAATCTAGTGACGGCGGCGGACTAAATGGTACGTTTACGGGGTTGAAGGGTGAACAATTCGCACGGCCGAACACACCATGGTCACGCGACACTCCAACACAGGAGACGGATAGGGGTAGGTGGGTATGCGGGGGCGAAGAGTGAGCGTTTCGCACGATCTAGACACACCTTGGTCACGCTCAGCAATTACTCCCTAATACTGGAGACGGACGGGATAATCTTTACGGGGCGGAAGTTGAGCAATTAACACGGCCTGGGCACACTTTGATCACGCGCTGCAGCAACAGCCCCTCACCCAGTGGAGGTTCTTACCATAATAAGCTCCTCCAACGAGTGCGTCTCACGCCCCAGCTGGCGGTCTTTTAAGCCTGTACCGCTTGTGTCGGCATCGGTCCGCGGAACTTTCCATGACACACGATCGGCCAGCGCTATGTGACAGGCCGCGGCAGGCGCGGCGCATCACAAATTGATAAGTCCTATGTGCCTGTATTTTCACCAGCACATTACTGCATGGCGGCAGAAATAGTGGAGCTGGTGGTACTTCCCTGGACGAAGTCTTTCACAAGCAGCTCTACTGCTGCTATAGTGGTTATAGACACTAGTAGACAGAAAGCAATATAGTGAGGTGAACAATGTTTTCTTAAGAGTCGATACAACCTCAAATGGCTTTGGTTGGTTCCACATAACAGTGAAAATATTGAATCAATCACTTTGGTAAAAATATATAGTAAAATTTCAAATATTTACTGATTAGTAATATACGGTGTGAAAACTCGATTCTTAAAAAATTGCACGATGGAAAAAAACACAAACTTACCTCGAAATTTTACAAAAATACCTCTGTATTCTATAGGTAGGTACTTTATATAGGAGTAACAATGATTTTTTGAAATATATAAACTGAACAAAATGGAATACGTTATAGTATACGATATACATTTTTCAAATGGCGTTAATTTCCTTTGTAAAATAATAAATTCAGAAATAAAGGCAGTGTCACTGCTGCTCGACCCGCGCTATTGAACGGATTCAGTAAGGAAAAAATTTAAATTCGAGCCGAGGTAGTATAGTATACACTTAATATCCACTTAAAAACAGTATTTATTTATTTATTAATCTTTTTGCACAATACATTAATGTACAAATGGTGGACTTAATGCCATAAGGCATTCTCTACCAGTAAACCATTGGGCCAAACAGAAAAAAAAAAAGGTTGGTGCTACACTTAAAACAGAAAAAGAAAAAAATATCATAAGCCTAAATTTTATGGTTAATTTATACAGTATAAAATAAACATAATACAGCATAAACATACTCAACATACGTGGGGTGTGCTATAGGTTTCCGGAATGAATTAGAAAAAAATACTATAAATGGTCAGAAATGAATTTATTGTTTCTCAAAATATTCTCCGTTAGCGTTAATGCACTTTTTCATACGAAGGAACCAATTTTCAAAACATTTATGCCACTTACAGGCACTTGCACATGCGCCACTTTGGTTGGTTTCGGCTCATCTCGAAAGACCCATACGCTCGATTGCTGTTTAGTTTTGGGATCGTAACTATAAATCCATGTTTCGTCACCTGGTACTATATCCCACACCAAATTTGACGCCCCTTCGTTGAATCTGGTAAGCGTGGCATTGCACCAAGTGACGCGATCCGTTTTTTGAGCCTCAGTCAAATTGTGTGGGATCCACCGAGGGCACAGCTTTTTCACACCCAAATGTTTGTGTATTATTGATTGTGTTTGACTCATGCCTATACCTAAAGATACCCGAATCTCATAGTATGTCGCATGCATGTTTGTTTTGATCATACGGCTCACAGCATCGATGTTTTTGTTGTTCACAGCAGTGGACTCGTCACTGCGATTCACACGACCGCCTTTGAATTCTGCAAATCAGCTATAAATAGTCATCTTGCATGGTGCTTCATCGCCAAAAGCAGTTTGAAGCCGAGCGAAGCTCCGCTGAGTTGTTACATTACACTTAAAGTCGTAGAAAATCATACTACGAAAATTTTCACGAGTTAAATCCGTGGTGATGTAGACAACCAATTTTTAAAATGACGCCACAATGTAAAAATAAGTGACAGTCAGATGAAACAAACTGTATTCTATTCTACAGCCAAAGAGTTCCATTTTCAAATGTTGTAATTACTTTTTAAATATTGTTCATGTTCCCAGTTCTTATGGTGCATAAAACTAAACAACACGTGCAGGAGTAAACGTCAATGTCTATATCAAGTCTCGCGAAGCACGTAATAAAACTATGACAAGCTGTGCCTTATGTGGTTTAATTTTGCATTTCACGTAAATGAGAACATGTCGTGAAAAACCTGGGGTCGAAAATTGCCCAGACCCACCTACGTGATCGATAGAGGAGGTTAGTATAAGATCTAGCCAGGTGTCCGTCGTGTCTACATTGTGATGAGTAAGGCTTAAGAGGTAGAACGGTTATAGTTGCAGACTCAATCACTGTTTTCAATTAACGAGCCTTCGTGCCATCTTCCAAAAGGTCTATATTAAAGTGACCAATGATTATTTGATGTGTGTATTCAGCGCTAAGGGGTGAAAGTAAAGATTCAAAGGAGGAAAAGAAATCTATAAAAGGAAGACAATAAATAACTTCTAGAACAACTTCTATACTTTTAATCTTGATCTCAACGAGTAAGTGTTCCAAAGAACTGGAGTATATATAGGGAGAAGAAGAAAGTATTTTGAAAGGGATGTCATGAAGACTAAAACAAGTAGAAACAAGGTTTGGTTTAAGCCAGGATTCTGAAATGAGAATACCGTGAATATTAAAAGAAGAGAAAGTATGCTAGGGATGCTTTGAGCAATTATTATGGCAAATATATTATGGCAAACGTTCAGATGGTTCGTGAAATTTTGGAATTCGGTACGGCGACAGCGACGCGGTGGCGACGCGAAAAATTAGGTGGCCGCATTGCAAAAGCGAGAAGCCAGCGAAACGCCGCTACGTCGCTTAATGGGGGACCGCACCGGGCTGGTTAGGCGATCAGTGGCGGCTGCACTGACGCCGCAGTCGTATAGTTGACCGACAAAATCAAACTTTTTTGTTTACGTCGTGTGTTGTCTCCTTCGCAACTCTTCGCTAGAATACGTCGCGCTCTCTCGCACGAACGGCGCGAGGCAGTGCGGCCGCTCAGGTACATCACCGCATATTTTGTCGTAAATCGTGACAAATCGCCGTGTCGCACCGCTGCTTGTCGTACGAAATTCAAGTGACGTCGCGGGTCACTGAATAATTTTATTTAAGGCAGACTCCCTCATTACTTGTAGAATATTTGAAATTTCTTTACGATATGAACAAATAAATTTCACTTGTCGTTTATGCAGTGCGGCCACCGACATATGTTTATATGAGTTTGTTTTCACGAAATCGCCGTCGCGTCGCAGTCGCTTACATAAACAATATTTTAAAAGTAATTACAACATTTGAAAATGGAACTCTTTGGCTGTAGAATACAGTTTGTTCCATCTGACTGTCACTTGTTTTTACATTGTGGCGTCATTTTAGAAATTGGTTGTCTACATCACCACGGATTTAACTCGTGAAAATTTTCGTAGAATGATTTTCTACGACTTAAAGTGTAATTTAACTCAGCGGAGCTTCGCTCGGCTTCAAACTGCTTTTGGCGATGAAGCACCAAGCAAGACGACTATTTATAGCTGGTTTGCAGAATTCAAACGCGATCGTGTGAATCTCAGTGACGAATTTCGTGATGGTCGCCCGTCCACTGCTGTGAACAACAAAAACATTGATGCTGTGCGCCGTATGATCAAAACAGACATGCATGCGACATACTGTGAGATTCGGGTATCTTTAACCGATTAAACATTGCGCGAGAAAGTCAAAAATATTATATCTAATTTCGCCATGTTGCAATTTTGATAGTTTATATTTTGTAAGCCATTAAACTTGAAATCTATTAGTATTAAGAGAATTGCGTCTTATGTTTGTAACGCTTTAGTATTTTGGTTTTATAATAGCATTACTAAGAAAACTATCATAGACTATAAATTATAAAAACTGTCTACAAGACTAAATAAAAACTGTCAACATTCTACAAATGGTCTTGTAGCATTTTAGAAGGGTTACTTGAGAAAAAAGATAAGAATCACTCTTAACACTACCTACAGATAGTTTCTCAAAGCACTCTTGTGATCTACAATAAAGTTGTGCCCACTTTTACTTTAAATTATCTAGAAACCTTCTTCGAGATATCTTGAGGGAATTTGAATCCTAAAAATATTCAATCGAATTAAATTCTAAATTCTATTAGATATCTTATAGTATATATTTAAATATGGCTATGCTGCTTGGGTATTCAGAGCAATTGCTCACCAACTAAACGAATTATTCTATACTACCCTTGACCACCACGCAATAAGAAGAGACCTAGCCCGTTATGTAGATGAGAACCAGGAAGACCCAGTCTTAAAATAAGCAATTCTAAGTAACTTTAACTACAGTGAAGATGACGAAAAAGTCCTACGCCAGATATACGTTATGCAACAATACCAAGATGAAGAGTGGGGAGGAACGGATATTTTAATAGCGGCCGCTGAATTCTATCACACAGATGTGAATGTATGTATATCAACGGAACAACACTTCAGCACCTTCAGTAACTTTCACTCCAAAAAGCAATGATGCAGTGGGTAGCATCAACCTTATCTACAATGGAAACCGCTACGATGGTCTTGTAATAAGTCGGATCTTGAGTACTCTACAACAAAATACATGACTGATAATACCCCAGAAGAACAGTCGGATGACACAGGATACAGACTTATCCAAACTACAGCCCCTCTGAAACAAACTGTCTCGCTAGAAAATATAAAAATAGCTACATGGAACGTACGAGGTGCAGCCACGCCAACAAAAAAAGCAAACATAGATGTCCAATTAGAAAACAAAGGAATTCACTTAGCTTGCTTACAAGAAACGAACATGAACACGGGAACATATATATCAAAACATAACTGGTACCTGAGCAAACAGAACAAAAGCCGTGGCTTAGCGATATTGGTACGAAAATATACTGATCTTCAAATGAAATCTATCACAGAAGACTACCAGATAATGGCAACTACAATCACTGGAAAACATACTAAAAAATGGTACATAATCACTGCCCACATACCAAACGATACATCCAAATCACCGAAAGCATTTTCAACACTCCAAAAACTCATAAAAAACCAACCTGAACCAATCGATAATGATTATAGCTGGGGATTTCAACTCACATATAGGCAAAGACTGCTTGAAGGACGCAGAAAACGCTAAACTTATTTCCAAAAACCTATTTCATGAAACAACCAACGACAACGGCGAAATACTCCTGAACTTAATCAAAACAGAAAAACTCAGACTGGATACGTCATTTGGCCGAAAATCTTGCAAATTTAGTTCGCAATCCGGAACCAAACATTCACAGCTAGACCATATTATCACATCTATAAAAGTACCCCACATATTCAACTTCATTGCAGGTGCACAAACTGAGAACATTACTGACCACAAAATAATCTTTGGCGAGGTAAACTACCAACGACTTAAATCGAAAAAACGTAGCAAACATGAAACGATACAGTCCCATACCGACAACAAAGAATTTAACCACAAAAACTTCGACTATCAACTGCTACAAGGAGAGAATACGGCAACCAAATATCTATATACGAAGTACGGGAAATACTTTTAAAAACCAAATTGGACAACAATGGTTTGATTTCCTGGGGCTCGATACTAGAATTCATGAAGAATGCTGCCAAAAGCACTTTATTATGTCCGCCTTAACATAAGCAAAGAGCATAGAGTTGCCATTGCACGATTACAAAAAGCGAAATTTCTAAGAAACAGGTACCCTTCAGACCCTACTTTCTTAAAACAACTGAAGGAATGTAGGGCAAAACTGCAAAAAATTGATAGTGAGGCGGATGAAAATGAATGTCAATGTTTTTTCAAGGGCCTAGGGAAAATGCACCCAGCTAAAAGAATGAAATTTACCTATCACTATTATAGGAGATTCAAACTTAACGAGAGACGAAAACAAAAACAAATTTCATTCCAATATCCAATTGGAAAAATGAACTAGCCTCATCGGAGGGCCCTCACGTAATAATGATTCCAATTGAAGACCAATCAGACCTCGGTGAAGGCATGAACGAATATATAGAATATAATATAATATTTTTTAATAAAAAAAAAAAAAAAAAAAATGAACGAGGAAGCATTTCAGGAAATAATTATAAAAATGTAAAACGGCACCGCGCCAGGAGTGGATCAAATAATAACCAAATTATTTAAAGCAAACCCGCCGGAGCTAAACAGACATATCTCACACATATGAACTTGGCCTGGAAACAAAACATTGTGCCACCAAGTTGGATCCGAACAGTGCAGGTCCCTATTCCCAAAATTCGCACCCCAAAAACAATCAACGATTATAGAATAATATCTATTTGCAACACGGGCTATAGGATATATGCAAACTTCCTACTGCAAAGTCTAGATGCGACTATAGCGGATCTAGGAAATTACCATACAGCATTCCTCAAAAATAGTTCAACAGACGACGACATTTTTGTGCTCAGGCGAATACTTGATGAGTCTTGGAAGCAGGGCAAACGTATATACATACTTGCTTTGGATATTGAGAAAGCTTTTGACTCTGTAAACCTAAACGCATTCCGGGATATACTTCTTACTAGAACGAACAAAGCCCTAACAAACAGGATCATTAAGGCCTGTATGAACGAAATAACGAGCATTAAATGGTTTGAATAACAAACAAATTGGATAACAAAAGGACAAGGAGTAAAACAGGAGTGCCCACTCTCGCCACGACTATTCACTCTGATAATGGACGACCTAATGAGAACCCTCGAGGAAGAAATAGAGTTCCTAAAATTTGAACAAGATAAGAAATCTCCTTACCGGTGATACTATCATTCGCAGACGACGTGCTCATGATATCTAACTCACTAAGCAAACTAGATATCATGTTTGACACAACCCGCCACCTTCTCTGCACAATAGGCCTCAAAATAAACACCAAAAAAACAAAAGTTCTCCTACGCGACCCAACTCAAGTCGGAACACAAAGGACGTCCGTAATCTTAGGCGGAACCAACATACCAGTAGCAAAAGAAATTAACTACTTAGGTACGTACTTAAACTCTACTCACAGTTGCAAAACTACAGTACACACAAGATGTAAACAAGCTATCAAGAACGCAAAAATAATAAACCATTTCGTAATGTTATCAAAAATGGAATGGCAAACAACCCGCTTAATATACAAGATGGTCATTGAACCTACAATGACCTACGGCCTTAAAGCAGCCGCACTAACAAAAGCCAATAGAGCGAAGCTGAGAAGGTACGAGAGGTTAATACTTAGAAGTATGATTAACTGCAAAGGAACTAAACCAAATGAAAAAAAAAATACACGATGTGTTAGAGGGAAAGACGATCACCAAACGAATAAAATATCTGAGGCTTTGCTACTTCGGCCACATCCACAGAAGAAAACACCCACACATTTTACACGCAGCACAAAGACTAAGAGCACCACAACTAACAAAATAGGAAGACCCATATTTACATGGAATGACTCCCTAAAACATGACATGGAATGGAATACTACCAAAGTAACGAAGACGACTGGATAGAACTAACTAAAGATAAGGATAAATTTAGACAAGCAGTTGAAGAAATATATAAAATTCCGGAAACCGACACCGAATCAGAAGGGAAAGAACTAATACAACTTGAGCTCCATGCAGCAGGATTCACTACGGCAACATGAAGCTCAAAACCACCAACGCTCATTTCTAACAACACTACCTAACTACCTACCCAAATATCTAACTACCCCTACTACCTACTTTCTGTCACGCGCTGCATAGCCGGCAGGAATCTGGCCACCGGTTGCGGCTGGTTGTTCTTCCCCTCCACAATCCTTGAAACTGTGCCTCTAGTATATCCGGCTTTTCTGGGTCAGATTTACTCTAGCTGGTGTTGCCAATGGGCAATGAGCAATACATACGTATCACATACTCGTTGCCTAAAACAAGGAAACATAGTTGGTTAATGAAAACATGTTCTCAAATAGAAAAACCGCGCTTTAATTTAATCGGATTACAAACTAACAGAAAACAAAATGCTCGTAGTTCTATGTCTGAATTCGATCATTGTAATTTAACAGATGTTAAGGTATTTCTAAATCAAACGTATTGCCTATACGAAAATTTGAATGTTGGTTACGCTTGGTAGGTGTACGCTAGATTTCAGCAGTCGTACTATGGGCAACGCGCTGAACCTTTGTTAAGTCTAAAAGAGTTTAAAGATATTGCACCATTGTTTGTTATTGACTGTTGCCGTCAGCATGAAACATTAAAGGGTTCAATCGATGTTAGAGTTGAATTAGAAGCCGAACAAGATATACCCGATCAGACTGCAGCTTATTGCCTCATATTGAATGACAGCTTTTTGAATGCAAACCCTTAAGTAGCATCGTAAAAAAATATCATAATGAAATCTTCAAAAACTACATTTGTGGACCTACAAGGATTCAAAAATTCTAAGAACGAATTCATTGTAAAAGAAATGGCCATAGTAACCAATGAATGGACTCAGATATTTTTAATGAAACTACCTTATCCTTATGCAACCCTATCATCAGAAGAAAAGAAGCAAACGAAATGGATAGAAAGAAATAGAGGAATTTATTGGAGTAAAGGTTTTATTGACTATCGTGAATTTAAACGCATAATTAATTTATATTTAGAAAACAGAAATATAGTACTGAAAGGTGTTGAAAAAGTGAAATGGATCAGAGAACTTTGTGAAAATTGTAATATTGTAGAATTAGGTGATAAAGGTTGTCCAAATTTGATAATATTGCATAACAATTACGAAGACTGTGATTTAAATTGTGTGTAGATTTTAAGACTTCCTTGGTTATTCACTAAATGATTATCACTAATATCAGGTTTCTTACCACGGTATGACTTATATGAAATATCGGGAAAATAAAAAGAAGTCATACCGTGGTAAGAAACCTGATATTAGTGATAATCATTTAAATTGTGTGTTCCACAAGAAGCTATGTGCTCTCAAAAATGCTATTCGTTATTGAAATGGTGTTTTGATAATCGAACCAGTTAAAATTTTTTTCATCATAAATACTATATTAATTTCAATAAATATATTCACTTTTATTATGATCTCCACCACAAAGTCTGAGCCATATTTAAAGTGAAGTTTGCTGTACTTTATTAGGATAGAAATATTGTATTTGAGTAAATAAAAAGTACACATATTTAATACAAAATGTATATATTTTTTATTTTACAAAATAAATTTATAATAACGAAATCTTAAAATTAAACGATTGTATTTTATTGGGTCCGGACAGGGTTGCTTGCTCGTTGCGCTGAGTTGCTTCGGGGCGGTCAAGGTCAAAGGTTCTTTTCTGTCACACTTGTCTATAACAAATATATACTTAAATTTTAAGGGTGAATCAGTGGAATAAAAAAATTAAAAAGAAATAAAGATGAAGCATTACCTAAGTACGTATGGCTACTGGCTAAATCTTACCTAGTTATATCTATGTTGCTCGCTTCTTCGTTCCTGCAACCTATGTTAGCGCCAATTAGCCGTAGTAACTGTATCGTTTTGTTTATTATGGGATCACTTTCACTATATGTATATTAGACATTGCGCTTTACTAAATGATGCTACATGCACTTCAGATGCAGTTTCTTCACATTTTAAGAGATCTAAACGTAATATGTAGTTAGGAATTTTATCTTCCATCGCGAGAATGTAGCTAGCTTGCATAGTTGTTTTTGATCCTGACATTTTAACGATAGTGAACCGAACGCGATGAGCACAAGTCAAGGAATAAATAAATCCAGTGCACCATACGTAAGAATAAATTATAAGACACCACTCCCGCGCATTCGACACGTGCGCTTTGGTAGAACATGTCTTAACTTGCGCGATTATGTATCATGATTTATGAAGTTATACAGAGCGTTTATACATGCATATAACATAATAACTGTATTCCTCAAAGGTAAGACGAATATTTATAGTACTTGCATACAGCCAAGCGAAATAAGAGATCTAATAAAACAAAGTAATTGAGTCTTAATTATATTTTTTATTTATTTATTTTACAAACCTGTTTTAAAAATAATGTACGGTAAAAAGTAACCAAAACCAATGCTTATCATTTCATGTTCAAGAATCGAATTTATACATCACAATTATTAATTAACATTTTATAGATCTCATTTGAAGAAAACGAAACATTTATCTTAATTAGATTCTTAAAGTACTCTATACAAATTTTCACATCATTTTCTAAACTAGATAGATAATTCAAATATAAATGTACACAAGTAGAATAACGAGCTAATATGTCCATTAGCTGTGGAATCATTTCTGTACTGCAATATTTAGAACAGTAAAGAAAGTCGAACCGATCTTGTAACTGAGACTGAGAGATATAATAATGAAAATCATTTACATAAAAAAAGACATATTCTTGTTCACCGTCTAATACAAAAATCTTTGTTTTAAAATCTGCGTCAGCCCAAAGTCCTATTATTACACAATCATTTTTATGTTAGAATATAAGAGGTATGGTTTTGAAATTATGGTAAAATCCTCTTTGTATTATCAATGCATTGTGCAAGTTGGATTATTTGATAAAAAGTTATTTTCATGCTCAGCATAATATTGCGTAGGATTGTTGCGTCACAATTTATTGTAAGTAAACGAGAGATATAATGTTGAATAAACTTGTTGAGGACAATATTTAAATATTAAGGTAGGACGATTAGTAAGATGTACTTACCACGGGCCCTCAGGAAGTCACTTCCCATGGTGCTTCCAACTGATCGTGTTAGCTGTTAGGGGACGATTAATGAGGTGTACTTACCACGGGCCCTCAGGAAGTCACTTCCCATTGTACTTCCAACTGATCGTGTCAGCTGTTAGCGGACGATTAGTGAGGAGTACTTACCACGGGCCCTCAGGAAGTATCTTCCCATGGTGCTTCCAACTGTTCGTGTTAGCTGTTAGGGGACGATTAGTGTGGTGTACTTACCACGGGCCCTCAACATCCTGAAGTTCTGGGGTGAACCTAATTATATGTAGGTAGGTAAATACATTTTATTATTATCATTATTATTATTATTAATTAACATAGTTGTAAGTACCAAATGTTACGAACAACTCTATGGATGCAATTATCTGAAATAAATGAGTATTATATATTATTATAATGAATCACAAGTATTGATACGTCTCTTTAATACACGTCGTCAAAAACACTGTGTCACAAAATACACGGGATGTCGCCATCCTTCTTTGATAATATTGTATCTGATTTTCTAGTTGTGGAAGAGCGGAACCCTCTCTTACACAGGTATATATTACTAGAAAGAGGTCTAGTAGTTCTGTAGTAAGAGGACTCCAACCTCATTATTGTACTATGATTATTGAAATGAAAATAAAGCTATAAACGTCTTAAATAAATTTAAAGAAAATAACAACATTACTCTGTAAATTTATTTTTGTTCATTAACTATACCAAAAACCTAGAAAGAATTTTCTCTTTGCCAGATGTTCACGGCAATGATGATAACAGCTGATGCATGCCTAGGAGTAACGCTGGTTATCTTCGTGCCCAAGTGCCAATTCAAGGCGCTAACCGGTTTATTTAGTGTTTTCGGCACCTTTTGCACGGTATATGGTAAGGACACCCTTCAAAATATTTATTACGATCACAGTTACACAATATCTTAATAACATTTATTTTGTACACGTTTTTTTATAATACTACCGTTTCGCGTCTATCCATCAAGCATTCGTTTCTAATTTTGATAAGTAGCGCAATCTCACCATCAAATAGTCATTTGGTAAAATTTTCGCTACGCGGTAGCGGACCATGATCCTTTGGTAGCAACTTCTTTGATTTACCGTCGTTGGAACAAATTTCTCTTTCTATACACACTAAGTCACCTTCTTTATAAAAGTTTCCTGTCATCCTTTTATTATTATATCGTGCTCTGTCCTCCTCTTGTTGCAGCCTAATACTTTCGACTACTACTTTCTTAAAACTTACATGTCCCTCGACACCATAATTGAAGCATTTAATAGGAGGTTTGTTACCAGACTATAATGTCGACTTGTTCGTATTCGTCTGTTGATTCATAAGTCTTTTGTCGGTCCTATTCCTATTTGAGGATGCTACCCCGTCTTTAACGTGCCCCACCTTAACTGATTTCAGATACCTTTAAACTTCTTCAGGCGATTGAAATTGAGCAGCTTGTGCTCCTACTTTTATGGCACGGTCATCGATAGCGTATAAGACGCAGTCCACCGCTATTTTACCAGTGATCTGACATCGTTAAGGAGATTCAATTTGGAGTAATAGTACTGTTCCAAAGGCTTACCATATTTGACTCTTAAAGCTAACATTTCTGTTAATAATTCCGCGTAGTTGTCTGTAGACGGAAAGGACTCGATGAGTTTAGTTTTCTATTCTGTCCGAGTAAATTTGACGCTGGGTAGACTTTGATACCAAGATTTTGCTAACCCTTCCAATTTAGGTATCGCGTAATGAAAGGTCCATCGTCCATTCGTATATCTCTGACATTCTTCTACTTTAGTGATCCAGTTCGTTATTGACTGATTCTTAAGCATGGGGTTAAATTTAGGGATGACGTTATTAACCGACGTCAGTTTCTGTCCACCTTTACTGATCACCTTCAGGGCCTCTAGGAATTGGTTGAACATAGCGGCCGAATTGGAACTCGCTTCACTACCGGAATTGGCATCGGCAGCATTATTTCTAGATGGTCCAGTAACCGAAAGTTCGGTTGGTTGATTACGAGATCTACGCTCCGTTGGTTGGGAGTCCGGAGTGTTATACCTAACAACTAATTTGCGGCGAATGCTTCCATGCCTAGATCTCGAACGACTTTGATCACGATTCATGCTTGCCGAACGTTGCTCATGCTCACCGTTCGGCTGATCATGTAAATACGTCGACGGATAATCGCACGTCGCTCAAGCTCACCGTCACGATTACCGCCCCCAAGGCTCCTAAGTAACTTATCCCTGAGCCGTTGCTCGTACTCCTCGTCACAGGGAAAAGGTGTATTTAGTTATCTATGATCATTAAAGTTAACATGATAATTTAGGTGTTGATCTGACTCACGACATCGACCGTTGTTACTTGGTGATTGTGTAACACGACGTTGCCTCTACGATCTGCCCGTCAGGACAAAGCTGCGGCTCATCGATCGCCTTTGTCGTGTTCGTGTTTCATTATTCTCTCTCAGCCTTGGTCGCGAAGATCGCTGTGACCTATCATCACGTCTCTCAGGCGACGCAGAGTTTAGTCGCAAGTCCTTTTCATCCATCTGAAACTCACCATAGGTATGAGGGAATTGTCATAAAATATTTATATTTTTATTATGCGTATGTACTTAGTTAAATTCGTATTTTTTTTATTATATTTTTTTAACAGCATTACTGTATCAAAAGCGTACTATATAAAAAAATATGGTATTTAATTACGGATATTGTATAATATAGTAAGTAGTACATAATACATACATATATAATGTATATAACAGTGTATTATATTTTCCTAAATATACACATGTGTTGCATACGTACATACATACATACACAGTCCTGCATACAAAACAACGTAACATTACACAACTACAATGTCACACAAGTGCGTATGTGGAATATAAGCCGAGTCGCACTTAAAATACTTATACCAACGAGAAATGCTTCATTAAAAAAATTTAAGAACTGTTACTACGATAAGATATTACACCCTGCAAGATTATTTCAACGATTTATTCACCAAAAGCTAATAGAAGTACGGTTTACACAAATGTATAAATAGAATGATATTAATATAAACTATAAATAAATGAAAACAAATATATTAAATAAATTGCATTTAATTCACAATAAGAATACTTGGTATTTGTTGCAACGGGCTGGTATCCGCAACTCGACGACAAAGCGCCTATTTTGCGTGTGGAATATTAAGAATATATATATATATTATATAAAAATATTAGCCTTTTTATTTTCTAAGTTCATGATATTAAATAAATAAGACAATAAATAGTTATCCTATTTTCTTGTTTGATTAAACTTAATCAAAAGAATATGCTTTCCTTAATTTGGAACTGTACGAATATGAAATCATTTAAACATGACAATCAGCATTTCTAATTTCCAAAATATTGTAAATAGTATAACCTTCTCTCTAAATATAATTTACAGTGTCCTACAGAGTGAGCTTAAAGCCTTTTCCATCCTATGTAAATTATGGTAAATACAATAAAGAATAAAATTGAATACTAATAGCACGTGGGGGTTTTTTTTACCCATGGCATTGATTATCGTATACTATTATCAAATAAAAGCTAAATAAACTTTCTGATAAAATAAAGCCAGTACGTATATAATTTTTTATCAAGTTATGTGACCGTCTTTCAAGATCATAAACTCGTTTCTCTAATTAGATTATTATGTATTTACACAAAAACATAATGCAAGGTGATTAACGTTTAACGTATGCTATCGTTTGTCAAACGAAAGTAGGTTTTTTTACATGTAAATTTCTTATTTATGGCAAATAATCTCATTACTTATTTATTGCTCGCAATTATAAAACATTGCTCTTATTATAAAAATTACAGCTTGTACTTCAAATTGAGTGCCCTTTTATCCGAGAATCGAACTCGGAATATATTTAAAATTAAAAACTTACTTAAAAGAGAATAAATACAGACTAATCGATTATAATTATTGATTACTAATGAGAAAAACAGAACCAAATAAAATCGTGTATTTACATTTTTTGGTATAGTCGAATGTGGCGTAGATTCTCACTTCTGAATTATTGAGTTAAACACGCTTTCAAGTGAAAATCCTTTTATTCCAATATATCAAGACAACAGTTGATATTACATAAATTATCACTTAACACTGAAAAATACTTTCGAACTGGTCGCCTTCAGCCGACCGACTGCGTGTCTGACTCGAATGATCGAGCCCTTGACTACCTCTCTGCTCCGACCCGTCGTCTTGCTAATCGAGTAGATACTCGATTAGTCAAGTCGGTCACTTTAAAATAAATCGATTTGTGTTTTAAATGGATATTAAAATGAAATATTATGCTAAATATGCTAATCCTAACAATAAAATATAAACCGTAACCTAACACATATCTCTCTTTTTTCCATTGCTGATATAATGACATCGGGGTATTTTTTTTAAACGTTATCACTGCTGATGTGCCGCAAGTCACTTTTTTCTAGCATTTACTCCTTAATTTTTTTTGTTTTCTCATTGTGTTGAAAAAGTATTGTTAATTGGTTTGATTTTAATGTTTAATTATCTAGTCATCTGGTTTGTATTATAATATGTTTGGATATACTGACACAAAATACTAGTATATAATGTTTAAAACTCCTCCGGAATTAAATACTACGGTAATTTATACTACGGTACTTAGAACACGGACCATTTTCTTAAAAATTTCAAAAACTGGAAGTGATGCAAAATACTCGAATATAGTAAAATCGGTTAGCACCGATTCTAAACATAAATAATTAGATATTGTACATATTTAAGTATCAATATTTTTTTAGCGGTACGATAAAACTTTAAATCGATGAGTAGGTTGCACGTAGAAACAATAATATTTTATTAAAATAATGAGTTTGGACAAGTAATAGTAAATAATAGGTTTGGGCTTGGACAAGATTTTTCACGTTGTAAATAAATAAACTATAAATATACATAGATTGATTAATAAGTAATTATACTACTGTGTACAAAACGAAATAAGACAAAAATAAATTCAAAGTATTACGTGCATTGTTGTCGTTTGGATTAAATTTGTATTTTGTTATTTTATAATTTTTATTTTATTTTATAAATGAATAGCTTCAATTTAATTCTTGATTAATTCATTCTTTAATAATAATTTTCTGTCAATAATGTGAAATAGAAATGTTATGTAATGTAGGTAAAGTTAAATTATACTAAATAAAAAACCTTTAATTATTAATACAAAGATCGAACACTCAGAAAAAGCAATCAGAAAAAATTCCTTCGATCCGGTTGGATTCGAACCGAGACGTCTTCTTGCATGTTATATAATGTAGGTAAAGTTAAATTACACTAAATAAAAAACCTTTAATTATTAATACAAAGATCGAACACTCAGAAAAAACACTCAGAAAAAATTCCTTCGATCCGGTCGGATTCGAACCTCAATATATAATAATTGAATATCAATTCAATAAAAATTTCATTAATACAGTGAATAGCGACATCTCTCGCCAGGACTGGTAGCTGTAAATGTTATAACAAACAAGTGGAGTAATTTCACAAAAAATAATTGAATATCAATTCAATAAAAATTTTATTAAAAACCTTTATTTTATTTTATAATATTTTGAAATTCTTTTGTTACAGCTTTGGTTTATTCCCATTTTCCATTTGACCACGAAATCTTTCCCTGGGTCGTAGCTTTCTATTTGCCGCCATGCTTAGTCCTGGACACAATACTCCTGATGGATGGTCGTAAACAATACAAATACATTATATCACCCGAGGAATACGTCTTCGCCGCATCATGCTTGTTTGTGGACATAATAGGCTGTTACATTCTTACGTGGGGTCTGATCCAGCTAGGGCGAGGACGACGGCGACGCCGAGGGATAATAATAAATGTACAAGGTGTGGTGAATCGCGCATAAAGGAAAAACTGCAACTTTACAGGCGCAAATAAAAAATTTCAAAGTTAATAATCACTCTTTGGTGATTGAATATACTTAATTAGAATGTGTGACCAAATTAAAGATAAAAAAGCATTATATCTTATTGTTCGGAGTAGTGGTGATTGTTGTTATTGATAGTGGAAACACGGTTTAAGTTTATAAAGTTTATTGTTCAAAATAGCTAAAATTCCTTATGTTAAATGTTATGAATGCACCCGATCTATACGACTTTTTGTAATGCACTAAAGGATAGGCGATCGGCGGCGCGTGCCGCCAAATGCTTACGTTAAAGGTGTTCGATTACATCGAACATAGTCCCGGAGGCAAAATGCGCCCTAAGGGCGTGAATGTATGGAGTGCATTCATCCATGTTTATAAAAATGTTAGTAATTAAGTAATTATACAAATGATAAAACTATTTAAATGTTAGTAAACTTATCTATACAGAATCATCATTAAACACTAATTTACGAAATACTGGTTTAATATTGTCCGTTTTAAATTATTTTATTTCATATTCACTATCTTTTACTTTTTCACTACAAACACGACCGCGATTTTTACTCGAACTTGGTCTCGGTGCAGCTCTTGGCCTTGGCGGCGGCGCAGATGCAGTCGTCTCGGGAGGTGTGTCCCAGCTCCGGCGAATCTTGCGATAGGTCCATGTGACAACTACAACAATCATTACTGCTAAAATGCTGTATATTAAAGTGTAGTAGTGTATGTCGTGGTCAGAAAGCTTTTCTTCACTTTCATAGTTTTCCTCCATTTTCACAAGTTTCAATTTTGTTTTAATCTCCTTTAACAGCTGCGTTCGCTCTGCATCAGTTTCATCTTTGTTTTCATTTCCTTCGCCTATTGTCAGGTTGATAACGTGATTGGTGGGTGCCACCACTGCTGTTTCGATCTCATACTTGACGTTGATTTGGCTCTGATAAACTTTATGCCCATGAATAGCAAAATCATTTGTTGTTATGACACACTCATTATCAAGGGTAATGACGTTGGCGCGCAAAAGTGAGCGCGAAGTAATCTGATCGCCACATATGAATCGGAGTTGACATTGTTTACAACAAAAGTATAAATATGTATTTCAATTGCCTCCGTGGCCGAACGGTTACCATGCCGGAGGGCCAAGGTTCGATTCCCGGGCCGGGAGAAATATTTGCATGGCCTACATTTATTTCTCTCGTGAGTTTGGGTGTAATTTGTGGTTGTCTATGTGTGTGTCCATGGCACCCGTGACACAGGGTTTCCCTAGTGCGGGGCTATGTTGAGTGTGTGCGTTATTATTATTATTATTTGTTCTTGATAGACTAATCCACTTGCTTTTGCACGTGACGATGTTTGTTATGCATGTATTGTTGTTGTCTAAAATGCAAAGATCTTTATCAGATTTCATTTTATATATCGGCGTGTTTGGGTTGCACATGTATGTTGATCTGCCTCTTAATATACATTTTTGTAGATTGTCGTTTGTAATAGGAGAATAGCTATCTTTCTGTATATTAATCGCTATGTAGTCTGACACCGGAGTGATTGTAATCATCATGTTTTCTCTGTATTGTTTCGGTATTGAAATAACGTGATAAATATCGTAAGCTTCTCTGCTGATGAGCGGGAATTTGATTTCATATATAAAATACTTTTCGTTCATTCTTGCTCTGATTTTCATGAATTCATAGATTTTCCTTAACTCTGCATGAATGTTCTGAATTGGTTGGAAATGACACATCGTTTGTCAATAGTCCTGAAATAATATTTAGTTGATCTTGCAATTGACTGAGCGTTAATAAGTGCAAACTAACTTGTCCCTGGTACACGTCTGAAATAGTTTCAGCATCATATTTTGAATGATTTTAAAGTTTTGAAGCATGCCATTTGCTGTTATCGTTGTTAATGTAAAATCTTGCTCCTTATCGACTTCGTTTACAGCTTGTTGTAGCGTGTTTATTGCTCTATCCAGACTGTTTAGGTGTTTGTTTATCATCTTGTGTTGTTTCGTCATAATTTCTTGTGTTCTTTTAATTACATTGTATTCCGATTCCACAATGGATGTTTGCTTCACCCACACGTTCTTCAAATGTCTTTGGATTAGTTTTATAAGCTCTATATCACGCGTGTACTGTTCCGCGAAACGATCATCTAATACGCCGAACAGGCTGTTAGGTATGTTGCCTACTCCATTGATAAGCCTTCGTCGCTGTCTCGAGTGACCACTAAAGTACTGCGTAAGGAACAGCTGATTGTAGTATTGTAGTTCAGTGTACTCGTGACGTAGCTGTGGTGTGATCATATTACATTTGTTGTGTTCTTCCATATTACTGCATGACATTTTGGGATAATTTAGTACTTTCTCAAACGCTGTTGTTCCTTCCCAGTACGGTGACATGTCGTAGTACGCTACCAAGATCCATTGGTCTTTTATAAGCTGCATTTTCGCCATCGGATCGAAGTAAAGCGCTTGACTGCAGTTAAGTTGAGTTATGTTACTCATGCCGTAAGTGTTGGATATGAATGTCATAAAAATTTTTAGCGCCATTACAACGGAGGAAAGTTGTAAACGATCTCTGTTACCCGGTTTTCAATTATTTGTGTCATTCTTCATTGTGTTTGATTTCTTTTTACAGTCTCGTGTTTCATTGGGCTCGGGGTCAGATGGTTTAATAGGCAATACACACAATTTTACTATTGGTCGTTTTATGCAACCTTTTTCTGTTTTTAAGGATATAATGCGCACGTATCTGTCTCCGCCGGGTTGTAGGACAGTTACTCTTGCCATTGGCCACTTCCCGGGCGGGAGGTTGTCATCCTGCACGATAACTAAATCTCCAATCTCTATGTTCTTTTGCGACTGTGCCCATTTGTTTCTTGTATTTTACACTGTTTCCATATTTGTTGAAAAATTTAATTTGTACTATCTTGTTCTTGCGTCTTCCGCCGTTTCTATAACTGTTACTTCTGCTCGTCCTATTAAGAAGTGCGCTGGTGTTAAAGAATTTAGATCTTCAATATCTTCGGTTAACGCACAGAGTGGTCTTGAGTTCAGACACGCCTCTAACTGTGCCATGATTGTTGAAAATTCTTCAAATGTTAAACGTTGTTCACCTACTACTCTTCTTAAATGAAACTTCAGGCTCCGAACAGCTCTCTCCCAGAGGCCCCCTGCGCTTGGCCAGGAAGGAGCGTTAAAATGCCATTCTATGTTAATTCCAGCCAACACTCCTAAAAACTTTTCATCAAGTGTTTCATGCAATTTCTCGTATTCTTCTTGTAGAACTCGATGTGCTACTACGAAATTAGTTCCGCAGTCACTGTATAGGTGACGCGGAGCTCCACGTCTGGCTGACATTCTTTTCAGGGCAGCAAGAAACGCTGAAGATGTTAAGTCTGTCACCAATTCCAAATGTATGGCCTTGGTCACCACACAAATAAAAAGAGCGACGTAGCCCTTTATTGTTCTTGAGTTTCTCATCTTGTTAGCTTTAATATCCACGAATCCAGTATAGTCAACCCCAGTGTGGTAAAAAGGGGGAGCAGGTTCAACGCGAGCTGGTGGTAGACTTACCAAAAAAGCAATATCAACTAATGGGAGACTTCCCATTAGTTGATATTACTTTTTTGGATTGTTCTTCCGACAAGTTACACAGTTGCGTATTTGTTTTTTCACTTGATTGTTTCCTCCTGGAATCCAGTACTGTTGCCTCAGGTTCGCGATCGTCAGGCGGGCACCTCCATGAATTGTAAGTTCGTGTGCTTCTTTTATTAAAAGTACAGCAAGGCGACTGCCTCGCGGGATAATTTTCGGGTGTTTCATCTCCATGCTAAAGATTCGCGCTCTCTAGCCGACCGCCAACACGTAGCACTCCACAAGTATCTATGCTCGAATTTATATTAAATAACTTGCTTTTTACTCCAACTTTATTTGCATTACGCAATTGTTCCATTTCCGTTCCAAATTCGCTTTGTTGTATGCTTCGTATTATTTGTAATTTTGCTGCACACAATTCTTGTAATGTGAGATATATGATATATAATGAGGCATTTGCTTGCGCGTCGGTGCAAATGCCCTCAATAGCCACGCCACTACTCGTGTAACTTTGTTGAATTAATTGTATTTGTAGATTAAATTATCAATTAGCTTATTTTCTTGTTTTTGACCCACGTTGCACTGTTTCTTTGTTTCTAGTTTCGTTGTATATGATTCTGGTTGTTTATGTTTCATTACAGCTGTTAAAAGCCATGTTGGGCCCTGCCACCACAATGATTTTTTTCTTTTAATTGTAGAACATATAAGCCTCTGCTAGCGGCGTCGGCGGGATTCTCATTGGACTTGGCGTAACGCCAACACGTGCTGGTCATGACGTCAATTGTTTTCTGGACTCTGTCAGCTACAAATGGTTTCCATCGACTGGGTTCTCCTTGCAGCCAGCCTAGAACCACCATCGAATCTGTCCAGCCGTAGATTTCAATGTCATGTTGAGAAAAAGCTTCAATTAGTTTCTTCATTAACTTCGATAATAGATGTGCACTACATAGCTCCAGTTTTGGTAATGTTATCGCTTTTTTGTTTGGTACAAATTTAGTTTTAGCGGCCTGAAGTGTTGTT
This sequence comes from Hyposmocoma kahamanoa, assembly GCF_003589595.1. Classification (NCBI taxonomy): domain Eukaryota; kingdom Metazoa; phylum Arthropoda; class Insecta; order Lepidoptera; family Cosmopterigidae; genus Hyposmocoma; species Hyposmocoma kahamanoa. Next base: position 10,558,846 of record NW_020654051.1, on the reverse strand, counting down.
TTCGATTGGTTCTTTACTTTGACGTACACAACGCAGGCATATGCTTCGATAGATGCGTCACAGAAGCCATGTAATTCTATGACGTCATTTTTTCTACACATTAACCATCTTGGTATTTCGTACTGCTTAATAACATCTAATTCGGTCTTTATTTTCATCCGCTCTTTGCTTATATCGCTCGGTACTTGATCGTCCCATTTAAGGTCATTTTTCCACAGTTTTTGAAATAAAAATTTTAGCTTGGAGGATAGTGGTGCTAACTAGCCAAGAGGGTCGAACAGTCTTGATATTTCAGAAAGGAGGTTACGTTTTGTTATTGGTGACGTTTGTCTTGGAATGTTACATTGGAATGTGAATTTGTCTTCAGTGGAGTTCCAACAGAGACCTAATGTTTTTGTTGTGTTTTCTGTTTTGAAATTATATACATTTTCTTTACATTTGTTGCGCGCTGTTTTAACGTCTTCTTTGATTGACCTTTGATTGTTCGATGCCCATTTCCGTAAATTAAATCCACCTGAATTCATAAGGGAATTTAAGTCTTTTATTAATTTCTTTCCTTCTTCAATATCATTAGCTCCATACAAAGGATCATCCATGTAAAATGCTGTTTCGGTGACCCGAGATGCTTCTGGATATTTTTCACGCTCAACTGCTGCTAGTTGTCTTAAAGTCATCATGGCCAAAAATGGGGCGGCTCGGGTTCCGTATGTAACTGTTGCGAGTTTAAATATTTGTATTGGTTCGTTGCAGTTTTCCCTCCAAAATATTTTCTGATACTTCTGCTCGGCTTCTGATCGGCTGCGTTTACTAAAATCATTCTAAACATTTTTTCAATATCCGCTGTGCATACTGAAATAATCTCCACTTGAGTAATAACATCTGAAGATCAATTTGTAGATAGGGACCAGTGTACATAAGGTCGTTGAGACTGCAGTGTGTATTTGTTTTTTGCGACCCATTAAATACCACCCTGTATTGCGTTGTTAATGAATCTAAACGTTCGACACCGTGATGTGGTAAAAAGTATTCAGGTGTCTTGTTACTACACATTGGTGGCATATGACTTATTTGTTGGTACTCGCTCGTAAAAGTTTTATAATTTTGTTCAATTTAGGCTGTTTTTCAAGTTTTCTCTCCAGATTTCTAAACTGTGCTAACGCTGCTTGTTTTGATGACCCCAATTGGTTTCCAATATCCTCCTTCAATGGCAATGTAACTTCATAACGTCCGTCTTCTCTTCTGTTTGTTGTTGTTGTAGGGTACATTTTTATACATTCTTTATCTTCCAAAGACATGTTTGTTTGTTCGCTGATCTCTTTTACTTCCCAAAATCTTTTGATTTCGTCTGTTCTTTAAAAGTACATTACACTGGTATGTTTTCGCACTTCCGCATAATAGCCAGCCCAGCTTTGTTTGCTGAGCAACAGGTTGTGTTGCATCTTCTCATTTGATAATGCCTCCGAGTATGATATGAGAGTAAAATTCGGGGTCTGGTAACAATATATATTCTATAAAACTCCATTTTGGCTTATCAAATGTTTTGTTAGGTAAATAACCAATCAACGTGTTCATTATTATGACGTTAGATTGAAACTGGAAATCGCTATGATTTGAGTGACATTCTATGTTGATCGCTCCCTTGCCTTTGTTCTCTCTCACTCGTACTCCAAAAATAGTCCCTTTGCAGGGTTGTGTCTTAATTTTTAATAGTTGCGTATTAGGGAAACCTGAGAACCCTAATCAATTAGTGCTCTCATGTTGTAATAAGTACCATCGACACCCTTAACTTTTATTATTGCAATTGACAATAAAATCTCAGCCGAATCGTCTTCTTCTCGTCGTGACACGTGCGAATGGATGTTCACGTTTTCATTTTTCAGCATTTTTTTTTTCATAGTTTTATTTAAGGCTTCGTGTAATATGGTGTTATATTTCTTTGTACATTTCCGGCACGTTTTTGTCGATGCATTTATTTCCGTTGTGGGTAAATAAACAATTAATGCAAACCCTCAATTTTTTTGTTTCTTTTAATTTTTGTTCATTTGGTAATTCAAGAAATTTTTTGCAATTGTAGAGACCGTGATCACTGTTACAAAGTGGACATTTTATTGCCGTCACGTGGAATGTTGATTTCGTAATGGACTTATAAGTTCCTTTGTTCCAATTACTGTTGACTTGATATTGCGAAACTTTTCTATTTGACGTTGATGGCTGTGTGATGCATATTGGTGATATGAATGCGTACTGTTTATGTTGAGGGTTAATATCACGCCTTCTGCGAGATGATTCCATTGCAGTAAACTTTCCCTCCAAAAAATCTAAGAAATCTTTTAGAATAGGTAGTTCTCGGCGGTCTTTCAATGACTCGATGTACTCGGCGTGGCTGTCCGTATCCAATTTCTTCTCTAAAATTTGTACAAGCAGTGGGTCCCAAGTGCTTATGTCCACTCCTAGATTCTTGATCGCGTTGAGGCTTTCTTGAGTAACATCATGCATTTGTTTTATTTGTACGAGTGGTTGATGTTTCATAATAGGTAATTCAAGAAGAATGTTCATGTGCGTAGAAAAAATTAACTTTTTGTTGTTATAACGGTGGTTGAGTATATCCCAACACACCATGTAGTTATCGGAACTAATCTGCAAGTGTTGTATAAGGCGCTCAGCTTCTCCACGGACCTTACTTTTCAGAAACTGCATTTTTTGTGCCTGCAATAATGACGGGTTGTTGTGTATTGCCTCGGAAAACAAATCTTTGAATGAAATCCATTGATTATAATTGCCGCTAAAGGTGGGCACGTCCATTAAGGGAGTTGTTTTTTCTCCATGTTTTGCAGACCACATTTTCGTGTTTAGTGTTTTCTTCAGGCTGTTATATTGGTTTTCATATACGTTTCAATTCGGTTTCTATCTCCCAATGTAGAGAATCGACGGTTATCCACCGCGATCCAATGTTTTCAATGTGTCTTCGAACTCCCATTTCTTTGTTATAGTATCAACGTTTATTGTAGAAATTGTTTGTTGGGACGTTTTGTAGTTCGCTGTTTGTTTACGTAACTTCTCGTGTAATCCCTTGGCTATTTTTGCTCTATAGTGTCCTCCAGAAGTTCCTGTTTCTTCCTCAGTGTTCAGCTGCTCCTCTCTTCCCTGTTCCACATAAATTTTAAAAAGCTTATTAATATAGGCCATCGCTTCTGAATAATACTTCTTTGTTTCTTCATAATGTTCACCCGTAAAATAATCGTGCATTTTGTCTTCATATTGTTCAAAATCAAGTTATTGGCATGAAAATCTGCATAAAGCGCCGTCAAATCACCTTTCCTTTTTTCCGCTGAACAACACCTTCGTTCGTAACTTTCCTTCTTGAAATTGATAATTATTTTTTCGATGCTTCCTGCGATTTCCGCTTGTTTCTTCAGAAGATGCTCCATTCTCGCTGTTAATGTTGCAATTCATCACACCCCTATGCTTGCTAGTTAGTTTATGCTTTTTGGTTCGTTCTATAGTACGCTGTGAGCACCATCTCAATCCGCTGGTGAGACCCGCTTCTGGGAGATCAGCGGACCGATTGCCAACACACTTAAAAACTCACCAAAAACCCCAAAAGCTCGAAGGACCAATGTTCGGAGTAGTTGTGATTGTTGTTGTTGATCGTGGAAACACGGTTTAAGTTTATAAAGTTTATTGTTCAAAATAGCTAAAATTACTTATGTTAAATGTTAAGAATGTTATGAATGCACCCGATCTATACGACTTTTTGTAATGCACTAAAGTATAGGCGATCGGCGGCGCGTGCCGCCAAACGCGTGCGTTAAAGGTGTTCGATTACATCGAACACTTATATTAAATATCAAAGACGAAAATATTGTTAGTGTAACAGAAATTAATAAAAAATCCTTTAAAATTTTTATTCTAGTAAAAATTACTCTGGCGGCTGTTCGCTTGTGGTGTTTACAGTATTATTCGTGGGAATAGTTTGTAACACATTTTTTTGGTAGATCTCCTAAATACAAAACATAAACAAAATTTATCTTCTCTCCTTGGTATTTTTCACCATTCTTGTACACAATGTCACTTTGACGTTATAGTTTAAAAATAAATAGATAAATTAGTTGAAACTCTTATGTGTTGGTGTAATCTATTATTTAAACCATTCACATGTACATTACTTGTTGGTGAACGATTTTTCTATAAAATCAATATCGTGAATGGGTACCCTTTAGTTTGACGTATTTTTGAAAACACCAACCCTGGCTAATTTTCTTTTATGGTAACGCAGAATATTAGTGCTGCGTACCAATAAACTCGATTTTACTTCTGCAGTCGAGCTTCATGTAAATTATAGCTTTTCTTTAATATTTCCATGTCGAACGCCGCCAATTAGTTTGCCAAGTACTTGCTATAAAGTAATATACGTAAACCTGGAATCGCCCTGTATTCTAGCGGGTTTAGGTGATAAGACTTGGGACTGTAGATGAATCGATAGATTGTCTGTGGCGTTGTTCGCGGGTAACATCTCTTAGGAGGGATTCGGCGGAAGCTTGTCTTTTCTGTTCGACACGTCGGCTCGCAAGGTCCACGTGTCACTCATGTACTTTCAAAAACTCTTAGTGCAGTGTATTAGCTCTAAGTATACTTAAAATTAACCTTTTATATGTAACTGATAAGAGCAGTAAGCATATCTGTACACTCTTAATGTAAACTCGGGGAAGTAAAATACTAGTTCTCCATACTGTACCCTTACATTTAAATGTAACATAGGTTACATGTAATAACAGTAAATTTAAAATAAAGCATCTGGTTATTTCTACTTGAAACTTGTTTTCGTTGTGTGTAAGGCCCCCTCCTCGCTTATAAATTTTACACGCAGCACCGGGTCAATCAGAACTCACGCACAAATGAGACTGCTCATGCTCACTGCAAACCGACTGGAGCTGACCATTACAAGTTATATATTTACTTAAAATGTAACATAATATTACTCTTTTTACTATGGATATTTAAGATTTGTCGGTGCGAATATTTTTAGTTACATGGCGTACGAGAAATTCTCTCTATGTCATGGAATTAATCGTAGGGGAAACCAGGGCGGAATGAGTCCCCAAATGTTTACTATCAAATTAAGGGCTCTGTAAAAGAAAACAACAGAAATCAAGTCATAGAATCATATATTGATTGTTTTGGGAATATAATAATTGCACAATCATTAAGAATAAACAATAATAACACAGTGAAAAATTTTGTTTAAAAAAATGTGGAAATTTCTCGTTCTGCCCCGTACCCTTGGGGCGGAATGAGCCACCAAATAAAAAAGTAGAAATGTGTTTTACTTGTGATAAATTTCGCCTGCCATTTGAGTTTCTGCATTAAAGGGATGTTTGCTGTAACTTTTTACAGCGAGTTGCAATACAGACGAGCATAATTCTTTCATTGTAACTCCAAATAGACTTCTTTGCATTTCTATCAATAAACGTATTATAAAACAATTTCTGAGTCTTGGTCTGCTCTAAAAACCAGGTGAATTTTTCCTACAGATTAATCCTCAACTGCAGACTGATTCTGAAGTTTGATTCCTTTTTTTACTATATCTTTGCAAAGTAATTGTAGGTATAGGAATAGGAGTAGCTGGCTGTTTTGTACCCCATTTTGTTTTCTATGACAGCATCCACAGCAAGCTCTATCTGTTTGGTCGACCAGCATTGCTAAGTATTTGATTTTCTTACGTAATTACGTACCATCTAAAACAATCGTAGGGAATAAGTGGCGTAAGATCAGCTTTTATAAAATAATTAAGAATACGGATTGGGGCGGAATGGCCCCTAGCCCATTCTACCCCGATAGGGGCTCAATTTGCCCCGTTCATTCTGCCCCAGGACCAGTGTCAAATAAATGTAAATGACTTATTGATTTTTAATTAAAACAGTAAACACATACTAATCATATGATTATGAATAGTGCATCTCGCGATTAATATTACGAGCCGTAAAAAACTATGATAACAAGAAAACTTACCTTCAATCAAAGATCAGTCAAAATTGTAACAGTCATTGAATTTGGAATACACCCGCGATATATTATTATGGCATGGCAGAACAAATGTGACATTCGATTTGGTTAGTTCACTGTATGTAATATATCGTAATGCATCCAGAAGCGTTCACGCAACGAATGTGCTCTCCCCGCGCAACTGTGCACTTTTTCCATTCTACCCCGGGGATCCGTTCTGCCCTGGTTTCCCGTAATTGGGTAAGTTTGTTTGAGAAAACGATGTGAACCAAATTAGCTATGCTACACGCACGCACTTTAATCTTCGAAGCTGAGTCTTTTGAATCCTGAGGCTGCAGAACTCACCACAAATTGATTCTTGTCTTCAAACATGAGTTTCGCCGATCGGCGTTGATATTATCAGTTACGATGTGTATGAAAATTAGGTTTTAATAAAATTCGATGCGATTCTTTCAAATGTGTAATTTTTTATAGAAGCTTTTTCTAGAAGCTAACTCCGCTTCTAGCTCGGCTCTAGCGCGCGCGGCCACGCTAGACGCCGAGACACGCGAACGAGTGGAAGTACTCCCTACCCTAAACGCGGCGGAACGCGATTCCGTTACGCGGGCTAAAGTCATTATTATATATTATATATTAGTCGTCGGGCGTGAACATTACTCTTCGGCGGTGCGGGTTTCGAGGATTCGACATTGCCTACTTGACTAGTCTGGAGACTACTACCGTCCCCCGGAGGATCGTTCGGGACAACGCTCGCGGCGAGTTCGGACGGCGACTGCGCCGGTTCCTCGAAAACGCGCGACGGTATCGTGCCTAATTGCTGCTTCCTCTGTTCCATGGCGGCTGGTTCGTCCTCCCCGATACCTTGACTCCTAGTCCTAGGCATAGAGCCTCTTATCGTCCTATTACCCTAATACCCTAAGTCTTGAAGATCAGCTCCTGTGCCTTGAAAAAGTAATGCCTGCGTTTGTCACCGTTAGGTGCAGGCAACGGGAAATGAAACTTAGGACCTTGAAACTTAGTATCTTGAAACTTAGAACCTTTGGCGCTTATATCTACCACTTTAACGCGGTGCTGCGTGATGTGACGGCTTCGGCTCTTCGCGCACGTTGTCCTAGCATGGAAGACACGTTGGCTTCGGCTCTTTGCGCACGTTGTCCTAGCACGGAGGACACGTTGGCTTCGGCTCTTCGCGCACTTCTACCCACGTCGACACAATCTTGGATCTTCGTATTCTTCAGCGCCGTGTGGGGTTCGTTCGTACCCACTACGGCGCACGACGATCTTCACTCTTCACTCTTGTTGACTTCGATCTTGAACAGGATCAGACTTGTTCAATCTTGTTTCGTATCCCGGTCGAAGGAAACCAATTATTCCTCTTCGCCAGTCGATCCGGTCGAATGGACCAAACTGTTGAAGATACTTCTTAATCTTGTGCAGTGGACTGTATATTCATAGAAACTTATGTCGATCTCACTTACAATCATGAACACGTCTTACTACTAAGAGCATAAGAAAACGACTAATCCAAGAATTCAATCAAACTAATAATCGCTTATATTTATACCGGTGTCTCCTACACCGTACCGGTTCTATCAATGGGTCGCTACGCCGCTCGGCCAATCAGAGTTCCTGAATTATTCATTTTCCTCTGAATTCTAGCTCTGACCGGCCAGGTGCGTACGGCTGTCCGTAACAAATTTATTAAAACTACATAAATTATTGTTTTGAACATACTCCACACGCTTAGCACTTGACAACAGATAAAACTTTGGACATTTGAATAATTTATGGCTCTGGGAACATAGTTTACAAGCATGTTTTTTACTTATAGTGGACACTGATAAACTTACACTTCTTGTTTGCAGGTTTTTTCTACTGGACTTGCCTCGAGAACAGAAGCACGCTTATTTAAATATTCCGTTAAGTCGCTAACTGTACTTATTGCATTACTGTCCCTATCAGCATGGTACAACTTGGCAATATACTTTATTAACATTTACTTAACATTTCTAATTAAAATACATATTTATTAAATGTTTCTTTTTACAATAGCAAATTCTTGCATTCCGAGTGGTTTCAAGTTGAGATCGAGAGATTGTTGAGAAGTATCTTCATCATATTTATTCTCCTCCTCATCAAAAACACTGAAACACAAAAAGAGCTTGTGAAGATTCCATTAAGAATATCATTTCCATGTAATTTTAAGAAGTAAACTATGGTGTTTACTGACCTAAAATTTGCCCAGTAGTTAGATAAAATTATTTTGTTCTATGTTTTCTCAGCACAAAATAGAGGTCTCATCATCCGGTGTACCCGTTCATAACCAGAATTGCCTGAAATAATCACGCAAACAATTTATAAATATAAATTACTAATACATAGTTGAACTTTTATTAATATAGTTTTTTTTTGTTTCAGATCAGTTGTAATAATTTGTCATGAATTTGAGTTAAGTCAATAAGTATATTTGGAACGCGACCAGCCCAGCGAAGTGATGTGATATGTGTTTTATCAACAAGTAGGTTCACCCATACCAGTTTAGGAACCTGTGATCTATGTACTTAATGAAATTGACTGTAAAATAATATAGTGTATTTAAAATAATATACGATATGTACGCTTGTGAGTCATGTAATGAAACAATTTTAAATAATTAGAAATAAATTCAGATGCATATAAGAGACTGAGTACAAGTTATTTCTGATCTGTGTTGTGATTAATTTAATGTGATTGATTTGTGATAATATGATAAATATAAAATTTAGGTACATACCTATGTATTATTATTCCTAAACTCAAGTATTATAAATATTTCAAATATTTGTTTTTGTATTCTTGTATTTGTTTTGTTTCATACATACCTAGAAGATAAAATGCCCCAGAATTATTATGCAGGCAGCTTAGTTCTTTCCTTACAAATATGGGGAATATTTGTTATTTTATTCCCCGATACTTGTCAGACTAACCTCCTCCATTTCTCACCATCCATAGATGACCACAGTGTAGCCCTCTGCTCTCTAACATTTCTTTATTTACTCGCACATCATGATGATGGTGTACGCTATAACGAACTTCTTTTCTTTCCTTCAATTAAAACCTTTACAATTTTGTCGTGCAACAATGTACCAAGCAGCCACATACACTGGTTTAGATTTTCCAGGTGAAATTTAATTGGATGTAAATTCCATGTGTGGCTCCACCATAGCTTGCATCTATACAGTGATATTCATTTCAGCATCACATGTCTGAAAATAATTACTTATGAAATACCTAACAAATCCATAATAATCTTACTAACTGGACATATAAAGAGTGATACTGCTTGCAACTGTAATATCTTTCTTCATTGTCAGTCGGCCCAGCAATTCCCATGTGGGTGCCATCAATGCAACCCAATATGCTAGGGATCGTTAATTTCTGATATAACCTAAAAAAAATATAATTACATAATATGGGTAATATTTTAGATAACACTATACGAGGTCATAAGTATTTAAAAGCAGATTAAATGTAAAAAATACTTACCTAAATCTTATCTTATTTCTTTCCTCAAGATTGTTTGGAAAACGTATATTTTCTTATTTGTTTATGATTGAGACATGCCGTGATTTCACTTATTCCTGCAGACACTGTTTGTTGTGCCATTGAGTAGCCACTGATGTCTCCTGTGGGTCGTTAAAGCCCATACTTTTAATAAAGCCTGAATCTTGCAATTCAAAATGGATTGAACCCTTACATAGCGCCTTTTTTGGCAATAATCTTTGTTTCGAGTTTGTCTGACTCCAGGAATTGTAATAATTCGTCGTCGCACATCTAAAAGTACAATAATTTGCTAGATTATTTTATTTTATTTGATTATACGTATATTTATACTTGTTATTATTATGGTTACTTACACAGTATATTATTTATCAACCGCATACAACAAAAAAGTTTTAACTGATACACAATTGATAAATCCTAAAAATAAATGAAAAAATATTTAATAGAATGGCAAACGTCTCAATATAAGCTAGCAAAGAGTAACTTTTTTTGAGCCGAATTTTAAGGCATTACAGCGAACCAACATCGTATCAACTAATGTCAAATAGCACGTCATGGTACGAAAAATGAATGAATGTTAAAGATTTCAAAGGAGTTGCGCATCAATTTAGGATTTGTTTGGCCTTGGCGTAAATGCTTTGGACATGATCGTTTTTAGGACGTCATGGTACGAATAAGCGAAACGGACTTGTTTAGGTTCATTGTTGAATCGCAATAAGAGGTCATGGTAACCCCCCTGGGCCCTCTAAATTTAGTATTTTTCACGATGATTCTACATACTTAGGAAGGGAAGATCATGGTGGCTGTTTACTTCATTTTCATCTCATTGTCATTGAAATCGGTTCATAAATGTCGGAGTAATCGCGTAATATATATATACATACAAAAAATACAGTCGAATTGAAAACCCCTTCTTTTTTAAAGTTGATTAAAAACATTATTATTTCACTACAATATTAATTAAATGATCATTTTTATCACATACATTCTTTCTAACTACATTTTAGACTTTTTCTTATTATTGTCCAATAAATTGTCTCGTTATTATAACTGAGTTTAGGTACTAAATACGGAACTCCTTTCTAGAATTAGAAACGAGCACAGAAGCTGGTACATTAAAAATTAAAAATGTTATCTTTGTTTTATTTTGTCTATTTTTGACTAAAATTTTAACCTGGACTTTGATAGAAAGTTTTTTTTGGAATACGATAAAATATTAACAAATGTATAAATAACTTCTTATTATAATAAAGGTGCGTTATTATAACAGTTCCATTTACAAATTGGTTGTAAATAAACAGAGGTTACAAATTTCAGCATGGCCCAACCTCCAGCTGTAAGTAAATAGTGTTTTTAGATACTGACTTTTGACCCGCATATTTGGCCTTTGAAAATACCGTGTAGTGTTTAAAAAAAATCTTAGTTTTTTAGATGCCTACCTATGGAGGAAACATTGGTAATAGTACTATTGAATTCAGTTTATTTCATTTCTGTGTTAAAAATTCATCATACCTAAATACTAGAGAGTAATCTCAGTACAGATTACTAAAAGAACCGACCTCACAAGTTCGTGGAATTACGTCTATTTGCCAAGGTTTATTGAAATCCGTTGCGCGAAATCGGATTCATGCCCTAGTTTGCCACCCTTAGAGGTGCAATATTTTCTTTAAATTTAAGTGGAACCAATATTAAGGTAGCTACCCTCTTTCCAACAAAAAAAGAGTCCTCAAAAGCGGTTCACTAATTTTAAAATTTATTCTAAATGTAAAAAATGTCTACAAAATTAGTAGATCGTAGTTATGTGATACGATGATAAAAAAAATGTTTCATTCATAATTGAAATGAATAGACAAGCCATTTGGTAGTTTTTTCAATCAACTTGTTATTGAATATCGTCAGAAAAGTCTTGTTGAAATTATCCCGTGTGCATCGCGACGTAACTGTTATGTAAACTGGTACTCCTTCCGCACCGCGCAGCTACTTCAGAAACCGATTCTGATAACGCGGTAGGCCTTATTATAGATATATGCAAAGACTGTACAAACACAAAGAAAAATTCCTTCCAACGGACTGGACACGAACACATGTCTGTTTTCCTAACCGGGGCTACCGATATTAATTACTAAACTGAGATTAGTTACCTTAAATCGCACCCTTAGCGTAATAAACCACATCTGCAAAATCACAACTTTTCAGGAGAGACTAAAGCTTCAAAGAACGAAATAATCGTTTTATTTTTTATGCTTAACACATTCGCGCGAGCTAAGTTACATGCCGCCCTAAACATTTGTTATGCTCTGGCCACATAGAGGCGGCCACGGGTGTGTTCCAGGCGTGGGAATTTTCGTAATGTACGAGTTCATAATATGAACCCTGCTACACAGAAACCCGCGACAGCCGCGCGCCGGTGCCGCGTGGTGCGGGTCGACGCTATGAACAAACAGGTGGACCGGGTGCGGAGCGGACACGGGGCAAACACAGGGCGGGTCCGGGCGTGCGAGTTGTACTCCATTCGATTCTATGCAACCGTCCACACAGAGCGGGTCCGGGCGTGCGAGTTGTACTCCATTCGATTCTATGCAACCGTCCACACAGAGCGGTAGCAGCGGTCCGGGAGTGGAGCTTTAGCGGGCTTTGACGTTGTATTTTTTTACAACACTTGAGTTCTTAGGTTTTCGCCATTGTTACACATATGAAATGAAACTATTTTTCCGGATTTAAATTGCGTATATTTGTTTTTTCAAACAAACCGACGTTTCGGGCCCTTTACAGGTCCCTTTACAGTCAACCGTGACCATGGGATCTGTAAAGGGCCCGAAACGTCGGTTTGTTTGAAAAAACAAGTATACTAAGTTCCAATATGAATTAGACTGATGTTTTTTGTGTTGCTTCCGCGACGCTAATAAAAGCAGAAAATGTTCTTGATCATTATCCGATAGCGATGTGGTGAAAATGAAACGTGGCCGCTTTTGGTACGTACTGGCCGCCTTCGAACTACTATTCCGCCGCGTGCTTCGCTTGGGACTGCTGTGTGGCACGTCCCGATACGCATTCGCTTCCCGCAGGTCCGCCCCCGGACCGCTTTTCTCGCTGTACCGCCTCTGTATGGCCTGAGCTTAAAGAATGTAAAGCAACGTACTACTACGTCGTATAATTTCTTTTATTTCGTCGAAGAACGTAAGTGAACGCTATTTGGCCATACAAAATCTTAATAGTGACGTCATTGCTCCACAACATTTATCAAAATATTGAATCTCTAGCGACATGTAACAACAAGCTCTCACACTATTAAAACTTATTAGTTATAATAGGAACACCAGCATTATTTTTAAGAAAATATTTAAATTTGATATTTCGACCTGACAACCGGTACTATTTCAATTTTGACAACTTTACGGGTGAAGAAAAAACTAGTTTGCGTTATTTATATAGCATCTGGTTTATTAAATAAAAATACGTATTTTTTAAATATTTTTATTACACATGTTATTAAAAACAACGGAATTTCTTGCAACGTTGCGGAGTATGAAATAGTATAAAATGGTATTCAAAAGTGAAATCGTTAGAAAATTGAGATAGTACCGGTTGCCAGTTCACAGTCAATTTGTAATTGTCGCATCTATAGTTTTTCACTTTTTGTCGAATATATCATCCAGTGGAAAGCTGCAAGACGTTAATGGGCATTCGTTTTTAAAACAGAAAATTCGTCCCAGTGTCTGAATCTACATCTACTATAACATCAATAAATAACTATATAATGTATATAACTATATAAATAAATAACATCTTCCCAGTCAGTTGCCAATCGTGGAAACAGCATTTCTTAACGGAAATTTAGATCAGCAAATTTATATGGAACAGCTAGAGGGTTTCATCAGTGCACAAAATAAAACAAAAGTTTGTCTACTTAGAAAGTTTTTATGTGACCTCAAACAAGCTCCAAGTCAGTAGAATGTTAAAATTTGTGAAGATGTGGAGAAACTTTCTTTTAAGAATGAGATGATGACAGCCTGTTCATCGTGGTTGTTTCTGTAGATGACTTTTTCGTCTTCTGCAATAAGGCTGCCCTTCTACCAGACATGTGCGAAGTAGCGAGGCGGTGCGAGGATGTGTAGCGGCGCTGTGAAACGATGCGATGTTTTCCACCAAAGCTGTGCTAGGTAGCTAGACGGTGAGAGGATGTGCGTCGGCGTGGTTCGAGGATGCATTACGGACTCTTTTCAGATATGTGCGGGCGGGGTACGGTGTGGTGGGGTGAGCGGTTATACTTTCAGTAGCTCTAGTTTCCTTCACCGTTTTGCACACATTCCTCGCCCGCATCCCTCGCACACATTCCTCGCACACATTCCTCGCCCGTATCCCTCGCACACATCTCTCGCCATTTTGTATTTACAAATACTTAGCTCCGCTAACGCTTTTCCACCGGAGCTGCGCTAAGTGAGGCTAGGGAAATGAAGTAATCCTATTGGTGGATTTTTTCCTCGCACACCGCTTCGCTACGTCACATATCTCTGGTGGAAACGCAGCCTAATAAAGATATGACGAATAATTTTAAGAGCTAATTAAAAGCAATTTTCGTAATAAAAGACCTCTAGACACTTGAGGACTTGCTAGAAATGCGTATCACACGAGTCGGTAACAACATTTTACTCGATTCAACTAAATACATTGAGCAAATCATCAAGAAATTTGGCATGTCAGACGCTATTCCTATGCTACTCCTATAGAACCTGGTCTTAAACTTCTTCTACTTACGAAAGAACAAGAGTTCATGGACTTACCTTACCAGCAGCTCATAGGATGCTTAATGTACATCTCCATTGGCACAACACCGGATATTTCCCATACAATCTCACTCAAAAGCCAATTCAACGCACATTACATTACATTGGAGAACTGCAAAAAGGGTGTTACGCAACCTGAAGGCTACCAAAGACCTGAAGCTCACTTTCAACAAAACCGATTCCCAACTGATTGGTTTCTCAGGTGCGGACTATGGGTCTAATCCTATTGATGGACGGTCGCATACTGGATATCTCTTTCAGTTAAGTGGATCATCTGTTTCGTGCGAATCGCGCAAAAAAAGGACTGTTGCACAGTCGACACACGAAGCTAAGTATATTGCCCTTTTTTTTTTCTTTTTTTTTAGCGGGGGGAAATCTTTATGGATACCCCTAAGCCCAGGGAGACTCAGGGGTTATGTGGGGACTCTCCCTCCAGACTGGAGGGCCTACCCCACTAAAACCCCCCCGGGTTTCCCTCTCGCCGGTTGAGTCGGCGCCGTGGGATCAGTGAACATTCACCACGACGCGCGCCGCCCGGCCGCCCTAGCTTACGCCAGGGTTCCCGCACCAAAGAGTATATAGCCCTAGCCGAAGCAACTAAGGAAGCAATCTACATGCGCTGCTTAATTTCTGCAATTTTCGGCAACGTCGACAAACCAGTAACAGTCTTTAGAGACAATCAAAATTCAGTTACTGTAACAAAGAACAATAGCTATCATTCACGCACTACGCATATCGACATTAGGCATCATTTCATTCGTGACTCCATCTGCCAAAAACCAAATTCATGTCGATTACATTTCATCCGCGAACAATAAAGCAGACATTCTCATTAAACCATTACCTGAACTGCGACATCTGAAATGTACAAAAATGTTAGGTTTAGAATATAGGTTAAGTTTGGTTTTAAGTATGTCTGTATAGTTGGTGTTAGTGTGTTTGTATGTTGTATTTTAAATTTATCATTGTACCTACTGTGATTTGTAAATATTATGTACAGGGTGCTCCCAAATTGCAATTTAAATTGCTGTTATATACAAGGAGCTTCTATTACGGGGAGGTATGAAAACTTATTAGTTATAATAGGAACACTAGCATCCTTTTCAAGAACATATTTAAATTTGATATTTTTAATTGTCACATCTATTGTTTTTCACTTTTTGTCGAATACATCATCCTGTGGACACACATACGTTTTTCCCTCTTAGAAAGCTACAAGACACAGATACCAATGATCGCTAGCATACACGCCCAACGTCGCGTTCGGCGGCGGGCGATTTAAAGACGTATATTGACGTCGGTATCTTTTGTTTTGCTCATTATTTATTTAGGTTTTTTATTTCTCATTATTTCTGTTTATTTATTTATTTTGTTTTACTCTTTGATCATTATTGAACATGTCAACCCCATTAGAAAAACAATACCTCAAGAAGACACTTAGGTAACAAAATCCAGACAGATAAATCAAAATACTACTTAACCAAACATGGTATACAAAATCTTCGCGGCACTACAATGTTGGCTCCGACAAAACGGATTGAAAGCACCCAACATTAAATGTACTGAAACCGGCTTGTGCAAACAAATGCGCCCGGATAGGTTCCGTTCGAACACACCTTCAGAGGCAGATGATGTACACCCTCAGAAATTCCAGACATTGCGCAATTCTCCGCAACGTATCAGGATCGAAGCCTATGCGCGCTAACAATGTGACCCTCATTTGTTAAATTCATTGCATAGCGTGTAGTGCGTATAGAAGATACGTTTATAAACGTTTGCATTAATGTATGAGAAAAATATCTGCCACAGCGCATCAATTGGCTAATAGCAAGACGCTCGCGCGAATGTGTTCAAATAGGAAATTTATTATATAATTTTAACATAATTATTTCTTCAATTATTCTTCTTCTTTCAATTATTTCTACAACCTCAAATGGCTTTGGTTGATTCCGCATAACAGTGAAAGTGTTGAATCAATCACTTTGAAAAAAAAAATGTAGTAAAATTGAGGATATACACTGATTAGTAAATAGAATACGTACAGTATACCTACGATATACATTTTTCAAATGGATTGGTAAAATTAAATCTATATAAATTAATCAAAATTTATTATGAAATAAAGTCAGTGCTCCTGCCGCTCGACCCGCGCAATACCGATTCAGTACGGGGAATGTTTAAATTCGAGCTGAGGCAGTATCGAGTATAATGTAATTCGTAGGGGAAGCGGCCAAAGCAGGCAAAGCGGCTAAGCTCGATTGCTCGGTCATTTCAAATGCTATAGATTCCTGTATACAAGGCTGCATAGCCTACTACCCCGCTCTCCCCGGGGGAGTCGCTTGACACCTGTAGGAACTCGCGCGCACACACTTGTGACGAAAATTTTAATTACTTCCGTTTTGAAAAATAATGGGACGTAAGTTCATTTCGTTTTGATCAAACCTCACTTTCTTTGTATATTATTGCTACGAATATACTGTTTTACGTCTATCTGGTAGTGTTTTTGTAATATTTGTTTGAAGGTATAGATACATTAGCAGGTTTCAATTTTGTTTTAAAATAAAATCGTCAAAAAGGCAAAGTGACTCGGATAGAGCGGTTACCTAGCCGCTATATGAGTATGAAATGTATAAATAGCAAAGTTGTTTCTTGTAAATAGCGAAGAATTATAAACGAAAGACAACACAGGCATCGTGTGACGAGGTGTCAATGGCGTGTGCTATAAAAGAATTCAAAGAAAATAAGGCTTCTAAAAATCCACAAAAGTAGCAAATCCTGTTCTATATATTCTGTTGATGTTTTTGTACGAGTAGATTTTTTGTTGATAAATAGGTATCCAAATTAAAAGTATCTATCACATTTCGCATTGCATTTAATGTTATCACCTTCCACAATTAGATTCGGTTTGCCGAAAACAATTGTCTCCGACAATGATATTAAAATATGCGCTATAGGATTTCAAAATTTTTGATATAATAATGGAATAAAAAATGTGACGTCACCTATTTACCGTCTGGTCAGTACGGCCAAGCCGAAAATTCAGTGAAAACGTGTAAAAAATGCTGAAATGCATATTAAATAGCAGTGTGACGCAACAAGCACTAAATGAAAAGTTATTGGGTTTTCCACAGACCACATAAATGCTAGTAATAGACGTTAGTGGGCGGGATCCGCGATACCTAGCTTATCACCAGACGGGCGTATGAGTGTCAATAGCGTGAGCGTCAGTCGTCGTTCAAATGTGATTGTGGAAAAAAAAGAAATATGCCGAATTGTGCCGTTATATCATGTCGCGTAAGAAGCCAAAGTTTAAAAAATACTCCGGGAGTGATTTAATTTCGTTGGTAAGTACTAAATCTCTGTATTTTGTAATATTTTGAACAATACAATACTATAATTTCGAAACAAAACTGTCAATTCGAATGACGCTCAATGAATTGCTTGCACTAGTGTCGTATTACACTTGGTACTGGGTCCGCGTGTTGTAATCAAATTATCGATATGTAGAAACTCTGTATTTAGAAACAAGGTTTTTAGTTCAATTTTTTTTTATTATAGCGGTACCAATGTGTAAACACAAATTGTTTACAGGTATTTAAAAGCTAACAATATTGATTACTTAAATGTTTAATCCCAACCCTCGCAATAGTTTTTTTTAAATTTTAAATTTAAGTAATAACGATATATTAATGGAATAAAAGGAAATATAGATAGAAGACGTACAGTGTCCATAATTTTACAATACACGTAAGGTCACGAGTATCAAATGAAGACTTTATGAGATTGGAGATTTTCTTTCCCTTGTCAATATGATTCCTATCTCCCTACTTGCTTATTATACGTCATCTTCGTCCGCTTGAGTTCTTAGTTTTATCACAGGCATTATTTACATTTGCTGTTTTTGTATTGATTTTTTTAGTTTCCCGCCGCATCCTTTTTAAAGAATAAATGGGCTGAAGCAACAGGCTTGTAAAAGCTGGGTATCTACTAAATGTAGCACCATTTGCTATAGGCATTTTATGACATCACATTAAATTATATATATATGAATAACAACCGAAAATTCATAAGAAATAAATAATTTGGTTAATCAGGTAATATATGACATGAAACTTAAAGTCGCCTTCACAAATTATAGACCACATCTAAATGTGAAAACATTTCTGAAGCATTGTCAGTTATTTTTCGTCAAATTTTCATGAAACAAATGATTCGCTTCTTCGCCTTCGGAA
Source organism: Hyposmocoma kahamanoa (assembly GCF_003589595.1). Taxonomy (NCBI): domain Eukaryota; kingdom Metazoa; phylum Arthropoda; class Insecta; order Lepidoptera; family Cosmopterigidae; genus Hyposmocoma; species Hyposmocoma kahamanoa. The sequence continues at coordinate 10,540,284 of NW_020654051.1, read as the reverse complement.
ATAAGTATCTTCATTTTCTTGACAAGCTCGTCGACGCTATAGGTGTAGTAATGTTCAGTCAGTTCAGAAAGATGTAATTATTGAACAAATATATCATATTTCAGGGGGAATAAAGATTTTTATGATGACTGTGTTTTAATGTTTCAACTCTTCCAGTGATCGGATTGACATGAAATCTAGTAGGTTAATGAAAGTACGATGACAGTATAATAAATTATTAATACTGTCATTGCAGCATATAGCTACGTATACGCACACGCCTGCGTAGCTAATATCAATTAACATTTGCGTGTAGTAAAACCTTATGCGTATTTGGTAACAAATGTGTGCGTGTAAAAGTCAGCTACCCTAGTTCTTGAAGAAATTGCTGTAAATGCCATTTCCATATACTCCGTGGTTAACCCTCATTATAGCAAGAATAGAGCAATGCCTAGTTCAGTATTCCGCTAGTTATGAAACAAAATGTCGATACCAATTAAATGTCACATCCCTACCTGTAGATTGTCAACTTTTTGCTTTTGTTCCAAGAAGTTTATGTTCAAAGGATTCTTAGCTTTTGGGTGACTAGTAATTATAAAACCTTATTAGATCCAAATAAGTTTCAATTTTTTTCACCAAAAGTTTTTATTATTGTTTATTTTAGTTTGATAATTTATAACCAATCAAAATTATGTTATCTTAGTACTAATGTAAGATTACGTCAATTAGTGTCAAGGTGGTAACTAATATCTATTGTTTTACTAGTTTTAATTTGGCTCAAAGTTAAGATAACCAGTTTGAACTGACTTCCCCTATTACTTTTGTGAATTTCATTTTTGACATGTGATCACAACATGTGAATTTATTATACTTCAAATTCAAATTCAAATTCAAAATAATCTTTATTTCATAGGTAAGCATTATTACACTTGAAATCGTCACAATATTAAACTCTACCGCTCATTCGTAAGGCAGATTCCCCTGAGAAGAATGAGCAAGAAACTCTAGGGGTTGCTCTTTGTAAATAACATTTACAATATTTTTTTATTATTATTTGAAACATCAGAGATCGAGACTACCTCCATGAGCTAAACGGGTTACAACCACGGATTTTTGTCATCCAAGTAAGCAGAAGTTGTATAATAACCTTTAGTATAAAGTTTTTGTTTCACTATAGTTTTAAACCTCGTGTAAGGCAAATTTTGTATATCAACCGGAATCTTGTTATAGAAGCGTATACATTGCCCCTTAAATGATTTTTTGACTTTGTGAAGACGACTATCAAGAAAAGCTAGTTTATTTCTATTCCTCGTATTAATGTTATGTCTGTCACTATTTTTCATAAATAAATTACTATTCCTTTTAACATAAATTACATTCTCATAAATGTACTGTGAGGCTAGTGCAAGAATGTTAATTTCCTTAAACTTATCTCTCAAAGATACTTTGGGGCCCAGATTGTAAATTGCCCTAACTGCACGTTTCTGCAGGACAAAGATTCTGTTGATATCGGCGGCATTACCCCAAAGCAAAATGCCGTATGTCATTAGACTGTGAAAGTAGCTGAAGTAAACCAATCTAGCGGTTTCGACGTCTGAAAGTTTCCTTATTTTTTTAATCGCGTACACTGCAGAGCCGAGCCGTTTTGACAACTTACTTATATGGGGACCCCATTGCAATTTAGCATCTAACGTTATACCTAGAAATACAACTGTATCCACAAGATTCAATTTTTCGTTTCTAACTACAATGTTTGTAACCGTCTCTCTAACATTGGGTAATGTAAATTTCACACAATTTGTTTTTTTCTCATTAAGAAGTAGGTTATTAACAGCAAACCAATCAACTAGTTGATATAGCATTGTTCACATCGTCGTAGGAACATTGGTGCCTTTTAACTTTAAATAATAAGGAAGTATCATCAGCAAACAATACTATCTCATGTTTTACACCCTCCATAAGGCTAGGTAAGTCATTAATATAAACTAAAAACAAAAATGGGCCTAGAATTGAACCTTGAGGGACACCCATGCTAATTGCAGATCCTGACGATCTCGTACCGTTAACATCGACCCTCTGTACCCTACCACGCAAATACGATTTAAGAAGGTCGAGATCACGTCCCGCCACACCATAATGGCGAAGTTTCCTGACCAGTGTATCATGGTGCACACAATCAAAAGCTTTAGAAAGGTCACAGAATACACCAATAGCATCATGTAAGACTTCCCATGCATCAAATATATGATTAATCAACTCGACACCAGCGTCGGTTGTAGAGCGACCCCGAGTGAAACCAAATTGCTTATGAGACATTAAGTTATTACTATAAAAATGTGCACACATCTGATTTAGAATAATTTTTTCAAATATTTTACTGAGAGTTGGTAGTATTGATATAGGTCTGAAATTGGTGGGGTCAGAAATACTACCAGATTTGAAAAGTGGAATAACTTTACTTTGCTTCATGAGGTCAGGAAAGACACCATCATCAACACATTTATTAAAGACACAGGCTAAATAAGGCGCAATACAATCAACTATAGAACTAATTACTCTGACTGAAAGACCATCAAGATCAGCAGCATGTTTTATGTTTATAGACTTAAAGGCTTTAACAATATCGTTTGGAAATACATGACGGAACCTTAAATTAGTGATACTAACTGCATTATTTTCTTTTAGTAAGGATTCAGCGGCGGTGGGAGATGAATTTAACGACTTAGTAGTCAAAATTGGAATGTCAGTAAAAAAATTTTCAAATATTTTAGCAACTTCTGCGTCTGTGTTTACAATTTTGTCATTAAATCTTAGTTGAAAATCTAAGTTACGAGGTTTGACCCTTCCAGTTTCGCTGTTTATAATATTCCAAGTCGCTTTTACTACATTCGCGCTTCTTTTTATTTTATTATTTATAAACATTGCTTTGGCTGCAACACAAACACGTTTAAACATTTTCGAATATTTCCTAACAAAATCATTAAAACTGTTACTAGTGTTATAAGTCCTTTCATCGTAAAGATCATATAGTCTTTGTCTACTTTTGTGAATTCCTACAGTCGCCCAATCACTAAATTTCAATGAATTATTAATAGTTATGATTTTGGACCTAAAAACGTTATCACGTTCACTTTTGACTATGTTGAAAACTGAATTATACAATTTATTGGGATCGTTAACGTACGGAAGTTCAGTTAGTTTAAGCATTACATTATTTCTATAAGCTTTAAGTCGACCATTATTTATCGGAACACATGTGATATCCTTTTTTGGCATTTTGTCAACAGTTATATTAAAAGTGGCCAATTGACCGCAGTGATCAGAAGTTAATTTATTTATAATAGATTTATTACTAGGTACGGCGTTAGTATAAATATTGTCTAAACAAGTGGCAGTAGTAGAAGTTATTCTAGTAGGCACCAAGAAAAGATTTACAAGATTATAACATTGGAAAAATGATATGAGCCTACTGCTAGCACTGGAATCTTCTAATAAGTTAATATTCAAGTCACCACAAACAGCAATATATTTATTTGGATTATTTAATTTGCCTAAAACTTCATCTAATCTTTTTTCAAATAGTTCGTAAGATGAACGAGGGGGTCTGTACACGCTTAATATAACAAACCGTTCAAGCTCAATGCAGGATATCTCTATAGTCCGCTCAATAGATAGGCTCACAATATCTGTACGTTCTTTAAATTTTAAATTATTTTTAATAAGAATTAAAGAGCCGCCATGAATAGCTTTTTCTCTGCTGAACGAACTAGCCACCTGGTGATTGTTGAACCTAAACATGAACTGATGTTTTGATAGAAAGTGGTGTTCAGTAATACACAGAATATCAATATTATTACAATTAATAAATAATTCTATTTCTAACTCTTTGCCTTTCATGCCTTGAATATTTTGATGCACCAGGTTTAATATACAATTTATTTTATTTATGTGTGTTTTAGGTTGGTTTTTTAATGTCATTGTGTTGCAAGAGTTTCTCTCCGTTGTCTTATTAATTAATTTAAATAATTAGAAGTTGAATTATTTTCAACAGAATGATTATTGTCAGTAAACTGACCTATGTCAACGGACTGCTCAATAGAAGCAGCCGGTCTTGTAGCCAATGATTTGGCTGAATTATTAATATAATATGATAACAACTCTGCTATCTGTCTCCTAAAATAACTAGTAAGATAATACCTATCTTTAGTCAAATAAAAATATTTACTAATAAAATTATTAGTATCCATAAAACGAAATTTACTATAATGAAATGTCAAGCTGTGTAATGTTCTATTTAAGTTGTGCCTCAAATTATTTTCACTTGTTGTGAGGCTATTGCTGAAGGGAAAAGCTAACAAAATAATTTCTTTTATATTAATTAAATTATTTAATTGTGAAAAATATTGTATTAAATCTTTTTTGTTACATTTTCCTCTTCTGCCAATTAAAATTATTAATGAAGTATCTATGTCAAATTTAGTTGACAAAATACTATCTAATATTTTACAGTATGTTGCACCTGGCATGCAAATATTTGTTAATTTTATTCCTAGGTGGTTAAGTTGCAAACCTATATTTTTACCCATTTCATCACTATACATAACAATATTTTTTTGAATTTCATTTGACCTAGTTATTGACAAAGAAGTATTTTTTGATTCTAAACAAGATTCCTGCAACAACAATAAGGAGGGATCAGTGACACACACAGACTGGGAGGATTGTGGGTTTACTTCTTTGCAATTGCAAACTTGATTATTTGTTAGAGACTCAAATCTGTCATTATTATATCTACATAAATCTAATAAATTATCCATAGCCTGTGTGTGCTCCTTAATCTCCTGTTGTGCAGTTTCATATTTCTGTGTTATTAATTTTAATGAATTTGTTACACTAAGTAATTCTGCGCTGTGTGTCACATTCATAGCTAAGCCTATTTTTCTCAAGATTTTGAGTACAATCACTCAATTCACTCAACAAACTCTGACGTTCTTTTCTTAATGATATATTTTTACAAAATGCTGCATTTTTCTTTATTAATTTGTTTGTGGTAGATATGTATTTATTAATTTTAACATATTTTTTAAATTTTTTTTTACTACAATTTAAAGCTGTTGAATTAAATGAGTGACTTTCACAAGTCAGATCTATGGTGATTGATTCTGAAGAGGAGGGTGGTACAGCACATACCATTGAGGGAGCACTGCTGACCAGCTCATCAAATAGGGACTGCGACTTTGTTGACTGTTGTTCGTCCCTTGCTTGTTCCATTATAGTTATTTGATTGTATGCGTCTCGTAGGTCACATTCTAATGACGAAATGCGTGCAAGGGCTTCTTCGAATGCGCTGCTGCTTTGGTCGAATCCATCTACCACTATTTGTAGCTGATCTCTTTGGTACTGTACCTCCGTAATTTGTATAAGCAATTCAGCCATATCACTTTTTAATTGCCTATTCCTATCTAAAATGTCCAATATTTCCTTTTCACTATCGTTTCTTTCTATTAGCAATTGCTCATTCAGTGCCTTTGCTGTTTTGAGTTCTAATAAAGCGTGTTGGAGTTTATCCTCCAATTGACGTTCCGCAGCGGCTTTGCGTGTAAACATTGTTTATGCTTTTGAAAAAGAAAATGAAAACAATTTGAAAAGAACGTTAGCAAGAAAGACAGCTGATCGAGCGATTACTAAATAGTGAGGTTATGTTACTTACAATTTATCCGTACAAAGACTAAATATTAGACAAAATAACCACTCTAAAGTTATATTATAAGTTTAACTACCTGTTTATCTTAATAAATATGGAAATACTTACGAAATAGCATAGAATTTTTAAAAACAAATTCGTAACGGCTATCTTTCCAAAGTGACTAGAAAAATGCTCAAATTACCTTTAACCTCGATAATTACTGTTGCAGTTGTGTAACAATGAACTTAATTGATAAATGTTCTTTGCAACCACGGATATTATTTCCCATAAGACACTTTTTGAAAAGTAATAGGCCGGTTAACCTGACGGTTTTCAACGTCACTTTGTTTACTTATTAAACCTGATCAAATCACTATGTATGCACTTAAAAACTGTATAAGTATATTTTGTAATGATATTATTCAGCAATGAAATGGGGTTTTACAAGAATAACATGATAAAAACAATTAAATTAAGAAATAAAAATACGGAAGACTTAAGTTCACAACTTAACCGCTGTGTTGCCAGCCTAAAAAAATAAAAATTAACTAATATAAAAAAATATACTAATGTACGACATGCCTGCTTACATTTATCTCTAAAATTATAGGGATACCTCCCTAACCAACCATATCCAGTGAACGACGTGAACTCGGCTGGACCGCATCTAAATTACCCACAGTATCCAGCATATCCAGTCACACCTCCTGGGTACTCAGAGTTCGAAACGCAAACCGGCATTATGCAAGATGACAACCCAGAGACCTATTCATTCTGCGATCCATATATACGGAAAGCGTTCGTTCTGAAAGTAATTAAACTAAATCTGTTATAGTTTTAATTATTAATACAAAGATCGAACACCTAGGAAAAATTCCTTCCATCCGGCCGGATTCGAACCAACGTCTTCTAGCCTACCGTGCAGAGCAGTTCTGTTATAGTTTCTTCACTCATCTTCACTCACTGTGACAATAACCACAGATAAAACAACTGCCAGTACTATTTTGTTTAGTTTTTTATAGTCAAAATCTGTCTCAAAACTTATGAACACACGAGAATTGTAGGGATTAGAGAGTTTTCGATGAGTACATCAGCACTGACAAAAACCCTGTTTTCATTTTTTTTTTCAATGCCTATAAAGACAAAAGCGGTGACTTTTTCCTTTCCGCCTCATTTTGTGTCATACACAACACACTAAAACATATAGTTACCGTCAATTAAGCACGTTAAGATACCACTACTCTCATCTTGTATACCTAGTTGTGTTCTTGTGAAGGACACTTGTGTAATGTATTTACAAATAACACCGTTTTATACAAAACTATCTTGCTGTACGTTTCTTTCACTGACTCATCTGTCAATTTGAGCAACAATATCACACCTACGTACCAACCTCTACAAGACTGTTGTACCACTCTGCTATCATTACTAGACTAAAACTGGTCCAGTTAATGTTCGATTGGAAATTGAAACTTCTCAACATATTCCAAGTAATACCAGTGTTTACAGTATACAGTACAGTATACAGTACAGTACACAGTACAGTATACAGTACAGTATACATTGAGTAAGTGTTACAGTGCGCAAGTTATCGTGATATTTTTAGTTTGAATAATAACTTAATATGAATACTATTGTGGATGTTCAGGGTCTTAAAATTGCAAATAACAAGTTTATTGTGAAAGAAATTGCTGTTACACGAGGCAATCAGGTGCATTTCTTTTTAATTATAGCTCCATTTATTTTTTCCAACCTGATAGTTCAGAATAGCGAGAAGTGGCAATGTACAGATGAATCAACTACTTCACGAGGCTTCGAAGACTCAGCTACAAATTCAATTAACAATAATATCAGCGATATGGTGGAGTGCACGATCTGCAACATCGAAGTGAAAAATTTCTTTTTATGAGTAGCACACATAAATATAATCCATTTCGAATCCATCACACTTTTCCAAACGTTACTTTGATTGAAACTGCATTTGGAGAAAGAATTTACACATATAGAATCACCGCTTTAGCTGATCAAAATAAACTTGAGACGGTAGAAATATTTTGTCGACTCCATAAAAGATGATGTAACATCTTTAATTCGTGACAGTATCATGCATATCAAAACATTTAAAATAAATTTTATTTTAAAAGCGAACTTTGTTCAAGCTTCAAAAAAATTGTTAAATGTTTTCGATTTTCAAACACAAAATTATATAATAAATGAGTCTGATAACATTAGTCTGTTTCTCGAAAATTTAAAGGAAACTTAAAATCTGAGAGTAAGTGAATTCGAGAGAAAAGATAGTGGGTGGAGTATTAAGGACGTTATTAGTTTAGATATGAATATTAACAAATTTAATTCGCTTCACGGATCATCTTTTATAGAATTAGCAGAAGGTCAAAGAAAGCTGTAATCAATGTAAAAAATGCAGATAACCAATGATTAAAATGGGCTTTACTCTCAGCGTATATGTAACTGGGTGAATATCAACAAATGCATTTTATTGTAAGTTTTGGTGGCGCAATTTTTTTTTTAGATTTTCCAGTATCCGAGACTTGTTTGCAATAAAATGAAACATTTCATTTATATACGTGACCGGGACATAACCATTTCCATTATTTCAGAGATATAAGCAATTAAAAATTTTTCTCGCCACCAAAACGCTTATCGGTTGCACCAGAATTGAATATTGCCACCAAAGTTGGAATATATAAAAAACAAAGACTATTAAGTAAATTTAATTGTGATAAAAATTTGTTTGCCCCTTTAAAACGACGCACAGTTGGAATTTTCTTCTGCTTTTTCTTTTTAATACCATGTGACGGGACGAACGAGTCATGCTCCTGCTGGTAAGCTACACACTTGTCCATAACAGTGGCAGTGCCACTCAGAGCTTTAAATAAGCAAAGATCTGAGGAGCACTGCCACTGCGCCCGTCACCCTGAGACGTAAGTTGGCAAGTCCCATGTGCCTGTAACTTCACCATCACCCTTACCCTTCCAAACCTAACTATGCTAACATTACTGCTTGGCGGCAGAAATAGGTAAGGTGGCAGTACTTCCCTGGATTTTTGTGAATGAATTCATTGTTGTTTTAATTGGCAGTTGAAGAATTATGATACACAACGCCATCTCTACGAATGTTTCCTAAAGATAAGTTGTAGAAACCCAAATGTTTACCATGAGGACATACGGTAGGTTTGTCCGGACATTGAGGCTTGATGAGGCATCATCATCATTCACAGACTGATTTCGCCCACTGCTGGGTATAGGACTCCCGAAGTTTGTGCAATCCATCACGGTCCCGTGCTAGCCGCATTCATTCACGCCCCGCGACGCGCACCATGTCGTCGACCCACCTTGCAACAGGGCGCCCGACGCATCTTTTGCCCATCCTCGGCCACCAATCAGTCGATGTCTTGTTGGTGGAACAAGACATCGAATGATCATCACCTTGCCTAGCTAGGTGTCCCGCCCATTCCCATTTGAGTTCCATGATCCGAGTTCCAGCATCCTGGACTTTCGTCCATCGTCGGATCTCAACGTTCGGAACTCGGTCTACAAGGCTGATGCCGAGCATATCGTGCTTCATGGCCCTCTGTGCAACTCTCAACCTGTATACAGTTGGAACGGGATTGGTTAAATCGTGAACTCGTACCTGCAGAGTGGCTGAACTGTAGAGCTTCCGGGGCACATCCACGTAGCGGCAATCGATGTGGCAGCGATGAAGAGCGTGGAACACGGCCCAATGTTTGATACTGTCAAAAGCCTTCTCATAATCGACGAAGGCCATGACAAGGGGCCGGTTATATTCGAGACATTTCCCCATCAGCTAATTAACCGTGTGGATATGGTCGATGGTTGAGAAGCCGCTCCGAAAGCCAGCCTGCTCAATAGGCTGCGCTTCGTCAAGTTCACTGGTAAGCCAGATGGTCAAAATCTTTGTAAATAGTTATAAATCTGAGAGAGCAAGCTAATCGGCCGATAATTGCTAAGTTTTGCAATGTCGCCTTTTTTGTGGATGGTGGTGACGATGGCATTCTTCCATTGCTCTGGTGTTCGAGCTTCATGAAGAACTTTGTTGAAAAGTTTCACAAGCACTTTTGCCACAGGATTTCCTCCTGCTTTGAGTAGTTGGACTGAAAGACCATCATCTCATCATCATCAGATGATGGTGTTGATAAGGCACTGAGTACTAATTTAGAGTTATTACTTTTTCTTCAAATAACCTGAAGAATGAGCCAGTCTTTTTGAACAATTTCGTAATGTACACATTTAATTTGAATATTATTACCGGTAGCTTTTAACGCCAGATGATCAAATCAATGTCAGTAATGTCATTCCCAAACGACACTGATTGATCTGTAGTTGTCTTTAAAAATCCTCCAACTACATCCGGGGCACCCGCGATTATTGCGAATGTGGCCATGGCAAGGGTGCCCAGGAGTTGAAGGATTATTAAATAGAACTGCAGATAAAAGTGTCATTTGGGAACAACATTACTGATATTTATTCGTTTATCTGGCATTGAAACCTGCCATTGACAAAATTAAAATTAAACCTGTAGAAAATTACGAAATTGTAGAAAAGACTGGCCTTTTCCTGGTAACATGAATTTTCTTCAGGTTGTAAATAAATTTTATTGAATTTCAAGATGTTTCACCACTATGATATTCAATTATTTTTTGTGAAATTACTCCACTAGTTAGTTATAATTGTACAAATTGTTATTTGTTCAGGTTATTTGGAAAAAAGTAACAACTCTAAATTAGCATTCTGTGCCTTATTTTGCATCAAGCCTGAATGTCTCGATAAACCCACCGCATGTCCTCATGGTAAACATTTGAGTTTCTACAATTTATCTTCAGAAAACATTCCTGGAGATAGCGTAGTGTATCGTAGTTATTCAACTGCCAATGAAAACAAGAATGAACTAAATTTTCGTGTTTGACGTTCTCAACAAAATCATTTAATCAATGATATCACCGTTAATTTAAGTAAAATACATATTTAAGAGATCGCTAAGGTACAAATAGATCAAAAAGCAATTAAGTAATTTTTGGATATCTGAAAAATTATGAATAACACTATCTTTCTTAAGTTTATTGGGACAACAAATAAACCACAATACTTTAAAACAATTTTCGAAAGTGAACGTTATATTCGAAAATATCATAACAATTTAAAATTTGGTGGCGTTTTTAAGTTAAGGTGGTAACACAAACGCCACTAAAACCACCAAATGTGAGCCACGTAAGATGAAATCTCAAAAAATAAATTACGGGAAAAAAAAATTAAAAGCTTAAAAATCAAACCGAGACGATTAAATTGTGATAAAATAATGACAAAATTAATCTCATAATTTGGTTTCAGAATACGACCTTAGGATAAAACAAAAATTGAGAACAAATGGAGCCAGGAAAGCTGAATATTTTTTGTCGCACGTGCCACCAAAGGGCATATAATTACTTTTTTGGCGGGAAAAGGAACACAGTGCCCATGTTTTTCGCTGCCAGGTCCTCATACACGACTGAGGCTTGCGCGGGGCAAGAACGTAATGGTTTTTAGTTAAACTACTTACCAGTTGCAACCAGTTGAATATTTGCCACCAAAACTACAATTTTCGCGTGGACAAAGTTTGATCAAGTACCCAGTCTCCCACATACTGGTAATTGCAATACTTTCAATGATTTTAGTTAGTGCTTCTAATAGTGAATAACATACATGGAATTGTTTTTCTTAAAAGCGTACACATTTTACCAGAACGACTATTTTATACAATGAAACAGAAAGTGGACACACCAGCAAAATTGAAAATCGGGACATTAATATTTTTTATTAATTATTATTTTACAATGAATTTTCTGAAATTCTTGCCCTAAACTCATTTTACGTCTAATTAAACTATAAAAAATAAATCATTAATATTTCTTCACTTTACACCTGGTTTCTCAGCCTGGACTCGCAAAATTTACCCATGAGATATTCACCCAACTGCCTAAATTCAACATGAATATAAAATAAAATGTAATGGAGTATCATTTCTAGCAAAGTTGACAGATATCAAGAAAGTAGAGTAAATACCTAAATAATTTAAGTATAAACGTTTTTGGTTTAGAATACAATTCTGAGACTAAGGGCACGTTCAAATTAGCCGCTGTTAGCCGCGCTGAAGCAGCACCGCGCGATTGTCACTTTTCATACAATATCTAGAAGCGCTGCAACCGCGCGACAGTCTCGATGCAGTCACGGTTAGTGAGGTGTACATGTTAATTTTTCAAATTAACTACGATGCATGGATCAAAATCGAGCTGAAGAATTTATAGAGAACGCAAAACAACGCCCTGGAATATGGAATATCAGTTCCGCCAGTTATTCTAATCGACTCGAAAAAAAATGGCATGGGAATATTTATGTCTATGTATGTATATCTTTATTGACAATTTTGAAACTAAAGCTACAACTAAAAAAACATAGCAGGTGAGTCATTTTTAACACCTATATGGGAAGTGTGTGCCCCAAGAACTAGGTAAAAATAACATTTTTTCGTCAGAATTCGTGTAACTGAGTCGTAAGATAAAACATCACTAAAAATTTGGTCGCACTTCACTCGGTCTTGGTCAATTTGGCTGCAGCGCGTCCAACAGCGGCTAATTTGAATGCGCCCAAAGTTCATATTGTGATTAGACCATTTTATTTTACAAAGTGCCCTAAATCCATTCATATCAATTAATTTTATATTACTAATGTACATATTTGCTAAATAAAAAAATTGTATCGATTGGAAACCAGACAGGTCACATCACTAAATGGTGTAATCCATATTCGTGATGGTTGTTTGTTATATTTTTCAACAAATGCTGCACTTTGTGGACATAAAATAAATGATTATACCCATATTCGTACTACAGCCGCGAAAATTGTGCTAATACTTTTATGAATACCCTATATGAAAATCTTAAAGTTATTTGTAGAACAGTTTACAAACGCGTCCTCTCCACTTACAGACACAGACAAAAAATCTATACAAGAAGCTACTGTATGTCATAAATGTGAGAAAGATATGTCTGACTATTCTGATCTTCATCTCAAAACAGATGTGTTGCTTTTAAGTAACATATTTGAAAATTTTCCGAAATGTCTGTTTAACAACTTATAATTTGGATCCCGCGCATTATTATACTGCTCGATAATTGAGCAGGGATACTATGCTTAAGTTTACTCAATTAGAACTGGAGTTATTAACTGACTTTGATATGATAGCTTTTATAAAATCTGGTATAAGAGGTGGTGTGGCACAGTGTAGTAATCGCTATGCAAAAGTCAATAATCCTTAAATGGAGGATGTCAAAACTGAGGAACCTATTTCATATTTAGCCTATTTTGATGCTAATAATTTATATGGGTGGGCGATGTCTTAATATTTACCTCTATGTGATGATTTTAAATGGGAAAACTGATGTGAATTTTAACGTACCGATTACTTCAGATGTTGGATATAGATTAGAAGTACACCTCGATTATGCCGATAATCTACACAACTCTCATTCTGACTTTGCATTACGTTCTGAAAATATTCCAGTTGGTGAAACTAAACAATGTAAGTTAGTTCCTATCTTGAATGATAAAAAGAAGTATATACTACATCACATAATACATTACAGAAATCTTTTACAATGAGTACCTAAAGATGGATTGTAACTTAGCAAAGTACACGGAGTTTTGAAATTCAAATAATGTCCCTGGTTAAAGAAGTATATTGCATTAAATACTTCTATGCGGACATTAGCTACCTCCGATTTTACAAAAGGTTTCTACAAATTAATGAATAATTCTATATTTGGTAAAACTATGGAGAATATTGATTAAGGGTTATTGTCAAACTTTAGCAGTTTCACTGGAATGATCGAAGTAAAATCAATGGTGTTCAATTGAACAAAACTAAACTGTTCTACAATAAACCTATTTATTTGAGTTTTAGTATATTAGATACATCAAAAACTTTGACGTATGATTTCCATTATAATTTACATGAAATGAAAATTTGAAGTTGTTGTACACTGACACCGATAGCTTAGTTTATCAAATTCATTGTAATGATTTTTACAAAGACATCAAGTCAGATCTTAGTAATTATTTTGACATTTCTGATTACCCAAGCGATAATATTTATAAATTTCCTTTGTTGAATAAAAAGGAGCTAGGATATGTCAAGGATGAAAATAATGGTAAAATTTTTACAGAATTCGTTGGTCTACGTTCTAAAATTTATGCTACGAAAGTAGAAAAAGAATGGTTATTGTAAAACCAAGGCTAAAAGTGTTAATAAATGTGTTACAAAAATATTTATACTATCGAGTTCTTAGGTTTTCGCGATTGTTATACATATCAAATCAAATCAAATCAAATCAAATCATTTATTGCTTTAAATGTGGTACAACAAAAAGAAAACATGGTGGTAATGTTAAAATAATCAGTTTCACACATTTAGTCATTTCTGACGTACAATAATATTAAAATTAATAATAATAAAAATAAAAATAAAAATGAAATGCATGTCACAAATGTCAAAATAATAATAATAATAATTACATGTCCAGAATTATAAAGCTGTCCTAATTTAATATATCTACATTTAATAACATGAAAAAAATATAGACTATTCAAACAATTCGTCTATTTCATAAAATGTTTTTTCTTTCAACCAGTGTTTTAGTAAAAACTTAAATTTATTTAATGGTTGAGATTTTATTGTTTCAGGCAAACTATTATAAACTTTGACACACATTGCTTTACAGCTTTTTTGGTACAATGCTGTTCTGGGTATAATATCCACAATATGTCTGTTTTGGTGTCTAAGAAATCGGGTTTGAACATCTTTTGCTCGTTTGAAAAGATCTTGGTTTTTTCGAACAAATATTGACAATTCGTATATATACATACAAGGGAGAGACATAATTCCAAGTTTTTTAAACAACGGTCGACATGGCTGATCTGGTGGTGCCCCATACATAGCACGCACACATCTTTTCTGCGCTATAAACGCCCTGTCAGCATCAGTACTGTTTCCCCATAATAATAACCCGTATCTAAGATGAGACTCGACATGACCGTAATAAGCTGTGAGTAAGGTTTGACGCATTGCTGTTCTTCTGAGTTGCCCCATCATATAGACATAGCTATTTATTTTATTACAGACTTTATTTATGTGACACTTCCAGTTGCAATGATCATCAATTTGAAGTCCTAGAAAAGATATCTCGTTTAGTTGCTTTAATTTCTGCCCCTCATGATGTATGTCAAGTTTATGTTTACGTCCACAATGATTTATAAATTGTACATAGCTAGTTTTGTCAATATTAACATTCAAATTATTTAATTTTAACCATTTTATAATCGAGATAATTGTATTATTTATGTTTAATTCATTATTAACAATCATGTCATTCTTTTTGTCAATTGGTACAATTACTGAAATGTCATCTGCAAATAAAACGCAATCATATTTCGACACATTCGGAAGATCATTAATATATAAAATGAATAAAAGAGGTCCCAAAACACTTCCTTGCGGAACACCATGTCCGTTTGTTCTATATTCCGATCTGAATGTCTTTATAATAGATTCTGTACCTTTATTCAGAACCTCTACGCACTGCTTTCTATCCGTCAAGTACGATTTCAACCATTCTAGTGATTTACCTCTAATTCCGTAATTTTCTAGTTTATGCAGTAGTATATTGTGGTTCACAAAATCGAAAGCTTTTGACATGTCAAAAAATATATAGGATATGAAAGGAGGAAATGAAACTATTTTTCCGGATTTCAGAATCAGAATCGTTTATTGTTTGAACTGGTAAAGAAGATGTTACATGTAATTTGAGTACAACAGTTCATACCCCTGTCGGGTGTACAATGTTATATTTATATATGATATGGTTACAATTAATCAATAAAATAAAAATAAAATTAAAATTAAAGTACAATTATTCAAATGTCATCAACTTAAACACTATAGGGTAAAATAATTCTATATATTACATAATTATGTTAGTCATAACGTACAATGTTTATTATATTTTATTTAATTACAAATGTATTTATTTATTCATAGACATGATAACAATAGCGACCGAGTATTTATGATGGTTTTGTGGAATTAAAAGTAATAATAGTCAATTTTAAAGTTTGTCGCTTAAATAGTCAGATATTGTGTAGTACGCTTTTGTAGTAAGTAATTCCTTAAGTTTAAAATTAAAATCTGCAGTTTCTACCGTATCTCTTAATTGTTCTGGTAATTTATTAAATATTTTCACTGCCATAACTTGTGGGCTTGATGAATGAAGTTTGAGTCGGGATGTAGGTAATACTAGTGCATTTTTGTTTCGACGAACAGATCTTGGATAATTGTCGATCCTTTTGATAAAAATATCAGGGTGTTTCTTCACAAACTTACAAATTTCTAGGCTGTAGATACAGGGTAAGGTGAGTATTCGAAATCTTTTGAAATAGGGTTTGCAAGAGTCTGTGCTTTCAATGTTACTTAAAATCCTTATCAATTTTTTCTGTAGGATAAACAGACCGGGAGCGTCGGTACTGTTGCCCCACATTATAACACCGTAACTAAGCCAGGCATACGCATAAGCATAGTATGTTACTAAAGCTGTTTGTAAATCGGTAGTCTTTTTTATTTCAAGAAAAGCATAAATGAATTTAGAAAATTTAGTTTTTAGTTTGAGTATATGTGCTTTCCAGTTTATATATATCTATTGCTATACCCAATAGAGTAAACTCTGAAGCGACTTCAAATTTAATGCCACTATATTGGAAATTTACTGCGAGTGGTTTTTTTTGGCACGGCTGGAAGGTCATTATTTTCGTTTTTAAGTAATTTATTTCCAGATTGTGATCATTCATCCAGTTGACTGTTTTTTCCATTATCAGGTTAAGTGTTCCATTTAAATTGTTATTATTTTCGCATGACGTGAGTATAGAAATATCATCAGCAAATAATATAGAACGCTCTTTTAAGATTTTTGGCAGATCGTTAATGTAAATCAAAAACAACAAACATCCCACAACACTGCCCTGTGGAATTGATGCATTTGTTGTTTTGCCATCAGACCGAATTATTTTTATTTCCTTTGTATTATGGTGGAAGTATTCAAGCTCCACAAATTGTTCTCTATTTTTTAAATAAGACTCAAACCATTTGTGAGCTACTCCACGGATACCTATCCCGTACAACTTATTGAGTAGTATATCAAATTGGACTTTGTCGTACGCTTTCGACATGTCCAATAATATTCCTACTGGGTATTGCTTGTTATTTATTATGTTAAGTACTTGTTGCATGTATTTATAGATTGCTAAGATAGTTGATCTTTCCTTGCGAAAGCCATTTTGACTTTCATCAAAGATGTTATATTTTTCGCAGAAATTATATACACGATTAGACATAGCTTTTTCCATTATTTTTGAAGCAGTAGGCAAAAGGGCTATTGGCCTATAATTGTTCGGGTTACATTTATCATTTTTCTTGTGTGTAGGTTTTTTTTTAGGGATTTAAATCGGGTATATTTGTTTTTTCCAACAAACAAATATACCCGGGCCCTTTACAGGTGCCATGGTCACGGTTGACCGAGGTGGTACACTCATCAATCAGTTATGTCGAATATTAATGCAAACCACCCCATTTTTTTACTATAGTTACAAAAATTATTAATTATATACGTTATTTTTAATTTTACAATGAAGCATTCTAATTTACGCTACATTGTTTTACAAACATATTTTATTGTAACAATATGAATTTTTATGTTAAATAAGTTTAATTTATCATTAATTAATAATGGAAATTAGAATAAATTAAAACATATTAATTACTACTGCAGTCTTATGTCGATTTCGGATTTTTTCATCATAGGAAATACTGTATCCCAAACTGGTGATACGGAGAAACCATCCTCCCTTTTGAAATTAAGATATTTTTTAATTTCAATGGCCTCTCGCAGCATCCGCAATAGCTCTCGCAGCATCGGTAGATAACAGACTTTTTTTAGGACATGGGGTTTGTCAAACTTCAATGAATGTTTAGGTTTATCCATGACATGCTCGCAGACTGCAGACTTGTTTACGCGACGGTGTTTGACTTCAGCTATATGTTCTTTGACGCGGGTACAAATACTTGGCTTCGTTCGTTTCTTCGCTTACGGGTTTGAAATAGGTCTTGATCGATGCACGCCTGAGGACTCGTCCGATCTTGCCTGTAACACCTCTCACGTAAGGTAAAATGGAAGGTCTTCGCTCGACTGTTGGTGATTTCACACGGTGCCTGCGGCATTGGTGTGGAGTCTTCAACTTATTCGCATGTAGAACTTGATTTATAAGCTGAAGTTCCCCTGCCAGATGATTACTGTCGCAGACACCATGTGCTCGCTGAAACAAAGATTTACCTACGGTAGCTAACTGGCTAGGATGGTTATGGGAATTACCATTGAGGTTCGTATCCGTTACTTTAGTTTTCTTAGATGTTTTAATTAAAAGAAATCCTAAAATTAAATTAATATTAGGATTTCAATAACATCTTAGGCCATACTGTATTTCGAAAGAAAACCCATACGTTGTATGGTTTTGTAGTGTTGGTAGATATGATTATTATTGTATATAGATATTTAACTGCCTCCGTGGCCGAACGGTTACCATGCCGGGCTGCCACGCAGAGGTCTCAGGTTCGATTCCGGGGCCGGGAGAAACATTTGTATGGCCTACATTTATTTCTCTCGTGAGTTTGGGTGTAATTTGTGGTTGTCTATGTGTGTGTCCATGGCACCCGCGACACAGGGTTTCCCTAGTGCGGGGCTATGTTGAGTGTGTGCGTTATTATTATTATTATTATTTATGTAAAGGAGGGTGGCGGCAGTTTTTGTACAGGCAGTCAATTCAAAGTCAAAGTCAAAGTCAAAGTCAAAGATTATTTATTCCAAAGGTAAAATAAATTTACACTTGAAAACGTCACATTTAAGCTACTGCTCGTTCACTACGCTGACCTCCCTGAGAAGAACGAGCAAGAAACTCTAGGGATTGCTCTTTTCAAATAAACTTAAATGCTATGGAATACACTTTGAATCAAATTTGTGTGGATTCTGGAGCCATGTCGTCTTTCCATACATCTTTATCTAACACGTAGTCTTCAATTTTGTAATATGATTTTTCGATCAAAATATTTTTAATGTAGTTTTTAAACTTAGGAAATGATAAACTTAATATATGCTCCGGAATCTTATTGTAAAAACGTATACAGTTCCCCATAAAAGAGTTGTTTACCTTGGTTAAACGAAATCGTGGTACCATGAGTTTGGACTTAGCTCTAAGGTTAATATTATGGATATCTTCTTTCTTATTGAAATTATGTATATTTTTACGGGCATATAAAATATTTGAGTAAATGTACTGTGATGCCACAGTCATGATACCAGTCTCCTTAAACTTTTCTCTGAGAGATACCCGAGAGCCTAGACGGTACACAGAACGAATCGCTCGTTTTTGCAATACAAATATGGTTTGAATATCTGCCGCTTTACCCCACATAAGAATCCCGTAGGACATTATACTATGGAAGTAACTAAAGTAAACTAGTCTAGCAGTACTAACATCGGTTTGCTCACGTATTCTGCGGACTGCGTATGCAGCGGAGCTTAATCTGCTGGCCAGGGACGATATATGTGGAAACCACTGAAGTTTACTATCTAAGATCACTCCCAAGAAGACTGCTTTATTAACAAGGTCTAACTTTTCTCCGTTTATTTCTATGCTTGGACTAGTCGATTTTACGTTAGGTAATTCAAATTTAACACATTTTGTCTTCTTGGCATTAAGCAATAAATTGTTAGCATTAAACCAATAAAC
>NW_020654051.1:10500466-10517718 GCF_003589595.1 Hyposmocoma kahamanoa | reverse complement strand
GGAGAAACTTTCTTTTAAGAATGAGATGATGACAGCCTGTTCATCGTAGTTGTTTTTGTAGATGACTTTTTCGTCTTCTGCAATAAGGCTGCCTTTCCACCAGAGATGTGCGAGGTAGCGAGGCAGTGTGAGGATGTGTAGCGGCGCTGTGAAACGATGCGATGTTTTCCACCAAAGCTGTGCGAGGTAGCTAGGCGGTGAGAGGGTGTGCGTCGGCGTGGTTCGACGATGCATTACGGACTCTTTTCAGATATGTGCGGGCGGGGTACGGTGTGGTGGGGTGAGCGGTTATACTTTCAGTAGCTCTAGTTTCCTTCACCGTTTTGCACACATTCCTCGCCCGTGTCCCTCGCACACATCTCTCGCTATTTTGTATTTACAAATACTTAGCTCCGCTAACGCTTTTCCATCGGAGCTGCGCTAAGTGAGGCTAGGGAAATGAAGTAATCCTATTGGTGGATTTTTTCCTCGCACACCGCTTTGCTACGTCGCATATCTCTGGTGGAAAGGCAGCTTAATAAGGATGTGACGAATAATTTTAAAAGCTAATTAAAAGCAATTTTCGTAGTAAAAGACCTCTAGACACTTGAGGACTAGCCAGGAATGCGTATCACACGAGTCGGTAACAACATTTTACTCGATTAAACTAAATATATTGAGCAAATCATCAAGAAATTTGGCATGTCAGACGCTATTCCTATGCTACTCCTATAGAACCTGGTCTTAAACTTCTTCTACTTACGAAAGAACAAGAGTTAATGGACTTCCCTTACCAGCAGCTCATAGGATGCTTAATGTACATCTCCATTGGCGCAACACCGGATATTTCCCATACAATTTCACTCAAAAGCCAATTCAACGCACATTATACATATTACATTGGAAAACTGCAAAAAGGGTGTTACGCAACCTGAAGGCTACCAAAGACCTGAAGCTCACTTTCAACAAAACCGATTCCCAACTGATTGGTTTCTCAGGTGCGGACTATGGGTCTAATCCTATTGATGGACGGTCGCATGCTGGATATCTCTTTCAGTTAAGTGGATCATCTGTTTCGTGCGAATCGCGCAAAAAAAGAACTGTTGCACAGTCGACAAACGAAGCTGAGTATATAGCCCTAACCGAAGCAACTAAGGAAGCAATCTACATGCGCTGCTTAATTTCGGAAATTTTCGGCAACGTCGACAAACCAGTAACTTCAGTCTGTCTTTAGAGACAATCAAAATTCAGTTACTGTAACAAAGAACAACAGCTATCATTCACGCACTACGCATATCGACTTTAGGCATCATTTCATTCGTGACTCCATCTGCCAAAAACAAATTCATGTCGATTACATTTCATCCGCGAACAATAAGCAGACATTCTCACTAAACCATTACCTGAACTGCGACATCTGAAATATAGGTTAAGTTTGGTTTTATTTATGTCTGTATAGTTGGTGTTACTTTGTTTGTATGTTGCCTACTGTCATTTGTAAATA
This sequence comes from Hyposmocoma kahamanoa, assembly GCF_003589595.1. NCBI lineage: Eukaryota > Metazoa > Arthropoda > Insecta > Lepidoptera > Cosmopterigidae > Hyposmocoma > Hyposmocoma kahamanoa. Next base: position 10,516,235 of record NW_020654051.1, on the reverse strand, counting down.
TTATGTACAGGTTGCTCCCAAATTGCAATTTAAATTGCTGTTATATACAAGGAGCTTCTATTACGGGGAGGTATGAAAACTTATTAGGTATAATAGGAACACTAGCATCCTTTTCAAGAACATATTTAAATTTGATATTTCTAATTGTCACATCTATTGTTTTTTTTTGTCGAATACATCATCCTGTGGACACACATACGTTTTTCCCTTTTAGAAAGCTACAAGACACAGATACCAATGATCGCTGGCATACACGCCCAACGTCGCGTTTGGCGGCGGGCGATTTAAAGACGTATATTGACGTCGGTACCGTTTGTTTTGCTCTTTATTTATTGAGGTTTTTTTATTTCTCATTATTTCTGTTTATTTATTTATTTTGTTTTACTCTTTTATCATTATTGAACATGTCAACCCCATTAGAAAAACAATACCTCAAGAAGACACTTAATAAAATCCAGACAGATAAATCAAAATACTAATTAACCAAACAATATGTATACAAAATCTTCGCGGCACTACAATGTTGGCTCCGACAAAACGGATTGAAAGCACCCAACATTAAATGTACTGAAACCGGCTTGTGCAAACAAATGCGCCCGGATAGGTTCCGTTCGAACACACCTTCAGCAGATGATGTACACCCTCAGAAATTTCAGACATTGCGCAATTCTCCGCAACGTATCCGGATCGAAGTCTATGCGCGCTAACAATGTGACCATTATTTGTTAAATTCATTGCATAGCGTGTAGTGCGTGTAGAAGATACGTTTATAAACGTTTGCATTAATGTATGAGAAAAATATCTGCCACAGCGCATCAATTGGCAAATAGCAAGTCGCTCGCGCGAATGTGTTCAAATAGGAAATTTATAATACAATTTTAACATAATTTATTTCTACAACATCAAATGGCTTTGGTTGATTCCGCACAACAATGAAAGGGTTGAATCAATCACTTTGAAAAAAAAAAAGTAAAATTGAGGATATACTCTGATTAGTAAATAGAACACGTACAGTATACGATATACATTTTCCAAATGGCTTGGTAAAATTAAATTTATATGAATTAATAGAAATTAATTCTGAAATAAAGTCAGTGCTCCTGCCGGCCGCTCGACTCGCGCAATACCGATTCAGTACGGGGAATGTTTAAATTCGAGCTGACGTAGTATCGAGTGTAATGTAGTTCGTAGGGGAAGTCGGCTCAAAGCGGCCAAAACAGGCAAAGCGGCTATGCTCGATTGCTCGGTCATTTCAAATGCTATAGATTCCTGTATACAAGGCTGCATAGCCTACTACCCCGCCCTCCCCGGGGCAGTCGCTTGGCACCTGTAGGAACTCGCGCGCACACACTTGTGCCGAAAATTTTAATTAGTTCCGTTTTGAAAAATAATGGGACGTAAGTTCATTTCGTTTTGATCAAACTTGATATTTGTTAGAAGGTATAGATACATTAATAGGTTTCAATTTTGTTTTAAAATAAAATCGTCAAAAAGGCAAAGTGACTCGGATAGAGCGGTTACCTAGCCGCTATATGAGTATGAAATGTATAAATAGCAAAGTTGTTTCTTGTAAATAGCGAATTATAAACGAAATATAACACAGGCATCGTGAGACGAGGTGTCAATGGCGTGTGCTATAAAAGAATTCAAAGAAAATAAGGCTTCTAAAAATCCACAAAAGTAGCAAATCCTGTTTTATACATTCTGTTGATGTTTTTGTACGAGTAGATTTTTTGTTGATAAATTAAAAGTATCTATCACATTTCGCATTGCATTTAATGTTATCACCTTCCACAATTATTTTTTCCACAATTAGATTCGGTTTGCCGAAAACAATTGTCTCCGACAATGAATTGCAAAATGTTTGGTATAATAATGGAATAAAAAATGTAACGTCACCTATTTACCGTCTGGTCAGTACGGCCAAGCCGAAAATTTAGTGAAAACGTGTAAAAAAATGCTGAAATGCTTATTAAACAGCAGTGTGACGCAACAAGCACTAAATGAAAAGTTATTGGGTTTCCTGTTTCATTATAGGAACACGGTGCATTGTGCAACAAATGAAACGCCAGCAAAATTACTCTTTGGTCGAAATTTGAGATCATGGTTGGACTTAATTTTGCCATCTAACCCACGATTGATTCCGTATTCATGCGGGGAGACCATAATGCATGTAAGGGTCGGTGGCATTGTTTGGGCAAAAGATTTTATATCCAGAAAAAGTGTGTGTGGCAAAAATTGTAAAAATAATAGGTACTAGAATGTATGAATTACAATTTAAAAACAAGGATAAATTGTATAAACGTCGCATAGACCAAATAAGAGAATATACTAGTAAGGACGTTCCTTACGGGACAGAGGCGACTGACAATGACTCAAAAGAAATTTTGTCAGGCCCATTGTCAATACCGCCGTCAGTGACGTCACCGCCGGTAGCAGCGACGCCTCTTACAACGTCGTCATCACCAGCCTCACTCTCACCAATACCAATAACTTCAAATGATTTATCTCCAGGGCCAAACACAACCGTGGTCTTAGACCGAAGTCGCGGAGAAGAATTGAGGATGCCCGAGTCTGAGAGTGAGGGCGGAGAGGATTTTATGGATTCCTGTGCGGTTCCTGTGGTTTCCGAACCTCAGAAACCAATTAGGGATTCTGGTGGAGAGGCTAACAGACCTTCCGAAACCGGAAGGTTATTAAGGCCTCGGAGAAAAAATTGATTATAAGATTTTTAAATTATTAATCAGTTTATAAGTTAAATAGCCATAATGCACTATTATTTCAATTAAGTATTTGTTGTTATTGTTGCCAGATCAACAAATAGTGTTGGAGGGAATGACGTACATATATGTATGCGCTCCCCCACCTCACCTTCCTCAGTAATAAACGAGCTTCTATTACGAACGGTCTTTTACCGTCTCTCCGCGATCTGCCTGCATACCACTTTCACGTTACAAAATTACATTAAATACTTCGTCAATTAGTGTCAAGGTCGTAACTAATATCTATTGTCTTACTAGTTTTAATTTGGCGCAAAGTTAAGGTAACCGGTTTGAACTGACTTCCCCTATTACTTTTATGAATTTCACTTTTGACGTATGATCATAACATGTGAATTTATTATACCAACGTACGAGATGTTGGCTTACATTTATTTCTAAAATTATAGGGATACCTCCCTAACCAACCATATCCAGTGAACGAAGTGAACTCGGCTGGACCGTATCCAAATTACCCACAGTATCCAGCACCTCCTGGGTACCCAGTGTACGGACCGCAAACCCGCAATAGGCGAGATAACAACACACAGACCAATTTATTCCGAGATCCATATATACGGAGAGCGTTTATTCTGAAAGTAATTAAACTAAATCTGTTATAGTTTTAATTATTAATACAAAGATCGAACACTCACAAAAAATTTCTACTATCCGGCCAGATTCGAACCGACGTCTTCTAGCATACCGTGCAGTGCAGTGCTGTTATAGTTTCTTCACTCATCTTCACTCGCTGTGACAACAACCACAGATAAAACATCTGCCAGTATTATTTTGTTTAATTTTTTAAAGTCAAAATCTGTCTCAAAACTTATGAACACACGAGAATTGTAGGGATTAGAGAGTTTTCGATGAGTACATCAGCACTGGCAAAAACCCTGTTTTAATGTTTCTTTTCCATGCCTAAAAAGACAAAAGCGGTGACTTTTTCCTTTCTTCCCGCCTCATTTTGTGTCATACACAACACTCTAAAACATATATAGTTACCGTCAATTAAGCACATTAAGATACCATTACTGTCATCTTGTATAGGTACCTACTTGCGTTCTTATCAAGGACACTTTGTGTATGTAAGTGGGTGGTAGTATTAAGGACACTAATAATAATAATCTTTATTTTACTCTTACAAGGGTACAAAGTTTTATAATGTAATTTACATGAAAATGCTTAAATAATAGAGTACCTTTGCAAGAGACTGGAGTCTATACTAGGAACTAACCTGTGTGACAGATCTCCAGGTTTTATTTTTAGTTTAGATATGAATATTAACAAATTTAATCCGCTTCACGGTTCATCTTTTATAGAATTAGCACATGATTTAAGGCCAAACAAAGCTGTAATCAATGTAAAAAATGCAGATAACCAATGTTTAAAATGGGCTTTACCTCAGCGTATGTGTAACTGCCAAAATTCAACATGAATATAAAATAAAATGTAATGGAGTATAATTTCAGGCAAAGTCAACCGCGCGACAGTCTCGCTGCAGTCACGCTCGGTTGCAGTCACGGTTAGTGAGGTGTACATGCTAATTTTTCAAATTAACTACGGTGGACCAAAATCGAGTTGAAGAATGTATAGAGAACGCAAAAGAACGCTCTGCAATATGGGATATCAGTTCCGCCAGTTATACTAATCGACTCGAAAAAACAGACATGGGATAATTTATGTCTATGTATGTATATCTTTATTGACAATTTTGAAACTAAACCTTTGACTTACAATTATATGGACGTCGGGTCCGCGCTAAAAAGTGTCCGAAATTATAGGGCGTTAAAATCGTATACAGAGCGTCATTCATGCTTTAGTCTTCGTTTGTTCGACTGACAGCGAAGCAAGCAAAATTAGACAGTACTGCGATGACATTACAATTTAAATTCAACGTTTTAGCTTTTTCATATTCCTTTACATGTCACTACGTTTAAATAGGTTGACTTGGGACATTTTTTTCGTGGTTTTTGTATTAGACCCGTCGTCCATTTATTTGTAAGTCAATGAACTAATCCTAAAAAAAAAACAACTGAAAAAAACATAACAGGTGAGACACCTATATGAGAAGTGTGTGCCCCAGAAGAACTAGGTAAAAGTAACATTTCTTCGTCAGAATTTGTGTAACTGAGTCGAAAGATAAAAACGTCACTAAAAATTTGGTCGCACTTTAGCAGCGCGACGATCGCACGGCCGCCGCGCGGTTGCAGTGCGACTGTCGCGCGGCTGCAGCACTGCTACAGCACGTCTAACAGCGGCTAATTTGAATGCGCCCAAAGCTCATGTTGTGATTAGACCATTATATTTTACAAAGTGCCCTAAATCCATTCATATCAATTTATTTATATTACTAATGGGGGTAATGTACATATTTGCTAAATAAAAAAATTGTATCGATTGGAAACCAGACAGGTCACACCACGAAATGGTGCAATCCATATTTGTGATGGTTGTTCGTTATATTTTCCAACAAATGCTGCACTTTGTGGACATAAAACAAATGATTATACCCATATTCGTACTACAGCCGCGAAAATTGTGCTAATACTTTTATGAATAGCCTATATGAAAATCTTAAAGTTATTTGTAGAACAGTTTACAAACGCGTCCTCTCCACTTACAGACACAGACAAAAAATCTATACAAGAATATACTGTATGGCATAAATGTGAGAAAGATATGTCTGACTATTCTGATCTTTATCTTAAAACAGATGTGTTGCTTTTAAGTGACATATTTGAAAATTTTCCGAAATGTCTGTTTAATAACTTATCATTTGAATCCTGCGCATTATTATACTGCTGGAGGATTGAGCAGGGATACTATGCTTAAGTTTACTCAAATAGAATTGGAGTTATTAACTGACTTTGATATGATAGCTTTTATAAAATCTGGTATAAGAGATGGTGTGGCACAGTGTAGTAATCGCTATGCAAAAGCCAATAATCCTTAAATGGTGGATTTCAAAACTGAGGAACCTATTTCGTATTTAGCCTATTTTGATGCTAATAATTTATATTATATATTGCTAAATTTATATGGGTGATTTTCTATGGGAAAACTGATGTGAATTTTAATGTACCAATTACTTCAGATGTTGGATATAGATTAGAAGTACACCTTGATTATCCCGATAATCTACACGACTCTTATTCTGACTTTGCATTACATTCTGAAAATATTCCAGTTGGTGAAACTAAACAATGTAAGTTAGTTCCTAACTTGAATGATAAAAAGAAGTATATACTACGTCATATAATACATTACAGAAATCTTTTATAATGAGTACTTAAAGATGGAATTGAAACTTAGCAAAGTACACAGAATTTTGAAATTCAAATAATGTCCCTGGTTAAAGAAATATATTGAATTAAATACTTCTATGCGGACATTAACTACCTTCGATTTTGCAAAAGGTTTCTACAAATTAATGAATAATTCTATTTTCGGTAAAACTATGGAGAATATTGATTATTAAGGGTTAATGTTAAACTTTAGCAGTTTCACTGGAATGATCGAGGTAAAATCAAAGGTGTTCATTTGAACAAAACTAAACTGTTCTACAATAAACCTATTTATTTGGGTTTTAGTATATGAGATATATCAAAAACTTTGACGTATGATTTCCATTGACATGAAATGAAAATTTGAAAATTATTATTATTACACCGCGCACCGTTAGCTTAGTCTATCAAATTCATTGTAATGATTTTTACAAAGATGTCAAGTCAGATCTTAGTAATCATTTTGACACTTCTGATTACCCAAGCGATAATATTTATAAATTTCCTTTGTTGAATAAAAAGGAGCTAGGATATTTCAAGGATGAAAGTAATGATAGAATTTTTACAGAAATCGTTCAAAAATGTATGCTACGAAAGTAGAAAAAGAATGGTTATTGTAAAACCAAGGCTAAAAGTGTTAATAAATGTGTTACAAAAATATTTAATGTATCGAGTTCTTAGGTTTTTGCGATTGTTACACATAGGAAATGAAACTATTTTTCCGAATTTAAATCGGGTATATTTGTTTTTTCCAACAAACAAATGTTTCGGACCCTTTACAGGTGCTATGGTCACGGTCGACCGAGGTGGTACAGTCATCAACCAGTTATGTCTAATATTAATGCAAACCACCCCATTTTTCTACTATAGTTATAAAAATTATTAATTATAACCGTTATTTTTAATTTTACAAAGAAACATTCCAATTTACGCTACATTGTGTTACAAACATATTTTATTGTAACAATATGAATTTTTATGTTAAATAAGTTAAATTTGTCATTAACTAATAATGGAAATTAGAATAAATTAAAACATATGAATTAGTACTGCAGTCTTATTTCGGTTTCAGGTTTTTTCATCAGAGAAAATACTGGATCCCAAACTGGTGGTACGGAGAAACCATCCTCCCTGTTGAAATTAAAGATATTTTTTAATTTCAATTGCCTCACGCAGCATCCTGGGTAGATAACAGACTTCTTTTGCAAGGACCTGGGGTTTGTAAAACTTCAATGAGTGTTTAGGTTTATCCATGTCAAGCTCGCAGACTGCAGACTTGTTTACGCGAAGGTGTTTGATATCAGCTATATGTTCTTTGACGTGGGTACAAATACTTCGCTTCGTTCGTCCAATATAAGAGAGACCGCACTCAGGTCAAGCTTGTAAAGTCCTGCATCCTGTATGGGGATGTTACATTTCACGGGTCTCAGGAACTGAGAAATTTTCCTCAGGGGCTTAAAATAGGTCTTGATCGATGCACGCCTGAGGACTCTTCCGATCTTACCTGTAACACCTCTCACGTAAGGTAAAATAGAAGGTCTTCCCTCGACTTTTGGTGATTTCACACGGTGCCTGCGGCAGTGGTGTGGAATGTTCAACTTATTCGCATGTAGGACTTGATTTATAAGCTGAAGTTCCCCTGCCAGATGATTACCGTCGTAGACACCATGTGCTCTCTGAAACAAAGATTTGCCTACGGTAGCTACCTGGCTAGGATGGTTATGGGAATTACCATTGAGGTTCGTATCCGTTACTTTAGTTTTCTTAGATGTTTTAATTAAAAGAAATCTTAATAACATCTTAGGCCATACTGTATTTCGAAAGAAAACCCATACGTTGTATGGTTTTGTAGTGTAAGTAGATATGATTATTATTGTATATAGACATTTATGTGAATGAGGGTTGCGGCAGTTTTTGTACAGGCTGTCAATTACAGGCCGTTGAACTGTTACTGCGTGTCTCATTGTTCCCTGTCCTAAGAAACACCTCAGTAGCGACAGGCTAATAAAAATCGTATTTACGCGTGTTAATGAAGTGAAAAATAAAAAGAAATAAAAATAATAATGTCAATCGGCAAGTTAGTGTGTAGGGTGAGCCTACACTAAATGATAATTGATGAATGATATATATGGACAAATGGTACACTGATTTACTGATATAGATAATGATATAGTGATCGACTCGAGTGTCTGATGCGCACTGATTGAAATAACGCGGCACACGCCACGCGTAAGCCAATATTGCAGCATACACATTTTTATAATGTAGTAATTTAACCGTACATCTTGCACCTCTCAAGAAAAGGATAAAGAAAATCTTAAATAATATTATTTGTTAGACTAAATGGTAGTAATTATTAAAATAGAGACTAATAAATTTCATAGACAATTTCAACAAACAAAAAATTATAACATACTCAAAATAAGAAACATATTCAAAAAGGACTTAAATATTTCACTTTTCATTTTTCATATTAATAGTTAAAAGTCTATTGTAATACTAATTTATAATTGTCACTCAGATTTGTCATTGTTAGGGCACTCTATTATTTTTCACGAATTTTGGCACTTCGAATTGCACTGAGCGAGACACTGTTGGCGAAGTGCCCTGATTAATACTGCAAATACTGTCACACCTCGCGGCACGTAATGATAGCGGCATTACGGGAGGCTGGGCGATCTGTCTCATGGCCTCCGCATCTTCTTCCTGTGCCCTCGCCAGTCTTCTCCACCGGAACAAGGGCGAGAACAGAACCGTTGTCACGACGATAAAGAGGAACGCCAGGACATAGACACTTGCATATTGATGAACATCATGTACATTCATTTCCATTGTTTCCTGCCTTTGCAGTGTTTTTATCTGGTCATGCAACCCCTTCATCAATCATAAAAACTTCGTAGTAGTGAAAGTTCTTCTACAAGATCAACTACACTAAAACAAGTAAAAATAATCTTTTCGTATTCTAAAGTTTTTCTATAGATAAAGCTATAGACAAAATGCTCCCAACTGTGTTTTGAAAAAAGCTTTAAATTCTTATCGCCATTTTTATTTTTAAAGAATGACTATGAATCAGCCGAGAAAAATTTATTTTCTTTTTAAAAAGTTAATTTAAGTTGAAATTAGCTTGAAGAAGCCTAGAACTGCTTGGAAATGGTTTGTTTTGTGAGTTATTTTATATATTTAAGCTTTCTATAAATATTTAAAACCGAAAATCGATAACTATATTTTTATTAAATTTATATTTTATACATAAATATTTAAAATTTAGCGAGCGTATTACTTTTATGGCAGGTTTTACATCACTTTTCACAATGTATTTAAAGTCGCACGTCAATTTGCGATTTCTAACCGATTAAACATTGCGCGAAAAAGCGAAAAATTGCGTTGCAATTTTGATAGTTCATATTTAGTAAGCCATTAAACTTGAAATCTATTAGTATTAAGAGAATTGCTTCTTGTGTTTGTGACATATATTGTCTATTATCTATGGTACATTATGTCAATACACTACATCTCTCCCTTTCAATAAAATTAATAAAAATTTTAATAACATGTATGTTTTACTTTACTTTTATAATGATTACTAACTGACACAATCTACTAAATATAACCTTACATTGTTCTTCATTGTTTCTGTTTCGACGTTATCACCTTGAACTTCCTCTTCATTATGAATTTGCCATAGTCCCTCTATTTCCTTTTCTCCTTAATTCTTGACTTGTCTATTCCTTTTTTCGTATGTATATTTCCTCTTTTGCTTTTATAATCGCGTTTGGCGCGCTATTGTACATCGTAAGGTAACATAGAAGATCGTCCTTCCAGCCGGACTTTTGGCATTTACTTATTTTTTAAAATGTCTTAATTCGTCGCGGTTTTGTTTTCCCGACATCTCCTCGTTCTGCTATGGCCAGTAGGGCATTGAATAATAACCGCCCACGTGATGCGGCCCTTAAAGGATAGGATAAAACCTACCGCAAAATGGCGGCTATCTGGTTTCGCAAATTAGAAAAGTATTCAGTTTAAATACAAGTTTTTATAAATAAAAATTATTATTCTGCATTGCTAAAAAAATACCCTCCGTACTACCAACAAAAACATCTCAAATAAAATGCAGTAACACACCGCAAATCCTGCACTTAAAAAGCACAAAGGAAAGTTTTGGTGTATTTGGATAAATATGATAATATTCCGTTTGAGTGGTTCTAACGTTTATCATGAAATTACTCCTTAAAGTATAGTTTATAAACATTTATATTCAAAAATACGATGGGAAATGATTACATCATTTTGACATTTAACAAAGACGTTGTGATAATTCTCTTGTATTTTGATAATTAATATCTCGCGATTTAGTAGCTTTTTACTGGAAATATTAAGTAAAAAGCTATCTAATATGGAAGTAAAAAGCTATCTAACCTACCTATCAGACACTAACACAATATGAAATACGATATAAATACCTGACAATCAGCTTTCAAAATGACTTGACTCCCTTTGTCACTAGTGTATTAAGGACGTCACATTTTTGTTTCACATCGCACACACATACACCATATCACTTAAATTTTTACGTTAATCGAAAGTTAATGAATTATGTGTACAATTAAATATGTAAGTTGTAAAGTAACACTTAATAATTAAACTTTATTTTTTTAATAGAAACCGGCGCCCGTCAGCTGTTTACGCCAAATCGCGCAACGGTTGTTTACTTGTTTAGGCACCTCCGCACACAAGTTTTAAGTATTGCTAAGGGGCGCCCTCCCCAATTTATCCCCAATTAAAGTATGTGTGTGTTGTGTATTTGCTGTGTAGGTACTGCTTGTGTATGTGTAATCGAATGTGTATATTATAATTATTATATTTGTTGTAAAGAAGAACGTAACTACAATACGTAATCGTAATAGGTAGGTACTAAAGTAACACAATCTTAACGTGCTTAATGGTGACATGCCAAACACATTTTTGTACTAACTGCTAATAAATAACGAATTGTACAAATTCAGAATTTGAACAGATGGCGACGTTTTCGATTGAATATTTAGTTGTACCTACTTACGCAGAATCAAGAACATAGCTAAAGTGGACGGCGGCCCTAATTCTGAGAAACTTTCATAGTATTTTACGCTTTAACTCTTAACCACTTTATATATTCATTTGATTAAGAAATAACATATATTTAAAGGTGACGAGCATTTAAATACATATCGATTAACACTAGAATCATATAAAAATATGTATTTACTATTTTTAAAATTAAAAACAGTCGCGGGTAGTGGCAGAATTCGCGAAAATGGCGTAAAACAACTGCAGGTCGCGAGAAAGAAAATTGACGAATCCTACCCAAATTCACAATGTAACGACCTAAACATGGTTTTAATACAACTGAGTGATATTTTACTTACAAAATTAATTTAAATACCTTAAATAGGCCGATTTTTCATCAGCTTTGTCTGGGAAAAATGTGTGAAAGTTCTTTGATCATAAGCACTGTTTGCTCGACGGTAGTAGGTATACCCAGCACGGTGATGGATGAAGTGAGAATAGGTGAGGTAAATAATCAAAACAAGCAATACAGTAGCACCACTCGGTACCAACACATTTATTACAACCACTATTAGCGGATTACATTAATAATAATAATAAATAAAATTGTTTATTGAATAACTTATTGTATAAATGAATAACTAAAGACTAATTATGCGAATAAATGTTAAATATAACACATATACCTGAACTAGGAGAATCCTGTACTTCAGGTAAAAAGTACTAATTGTACAGGTGCAAAATTCATTAATCCCTACACGGAACACTTTGAACACGGAACAATTTCGTTTTTCAAGTTCCACACTATTCGTAAATTACGATGGGCAATGGTCCATTGTAATTTACGAATAGGACCATTGCACACTTACGCCGGCACGTTGGGGCCATTGTAAGTGAGCTAATTGGTCTAACTTAAAAAAATCGAACTGTCTAACCAGCCCACCTTCCGCCAGAAGAGCATTAGCTGGTTCAGGGCCGGCATTGCTGCTAAGAGAGACCTTGGTGTACCAAGAGTTTGATGGTTAATGTCGTCTATAGTGGTGTAATCTGTACTGCTAGATGGCATTAATTGTACCCTGAAACGCGCTATCGTTTTGTTAACTTCAATAGTATAAAGTCATCTCATATATTTGGAATGGTTAGTGCTTTCTGCCACTGTAGCACTTATACGGCACTGAATGGTACTCAAGTATTTGAGAAGATTCAGTCCTACTTCTGCTACTTTAAGGTTTGGCACTGAACTGTGTGCTTTCACGCTAGTGAGACATACTTTTGGGTCCATAACCCTGTAAATTTGCGCCTTTTGATATTAGAAAACATAAATCTTCAGTCAAATAATTAATAGTAGTAGTAGTAGTACCTCTCAATTTTTCATTCTTTTTTTTTTCAAATCAAAATCGGACATTTCTAATAACAAATAAATATTTAATTGAATCTAGAGTGGCTTTGTGACTTGAAGTAAATGAATTTGCTCTTGGATTAAATATTTCTGTCTTATAACTAAAATATACTTTTGAGACGTTTTTTTACTATTATCAAGTAATTATTCTCTAGCGTCTATAGGGAGAGGATCGTTTTGTTGGATTTAATAAATTTGTCTTCATAATAAGAATTAAAGAGCCGCCATAAATAGCTTTTTCTCTGCTGAACGAACTAGCCACCTTGTGATTGTTGAAGCTAAACATGAACTGATGTTTTGATAGAAAGTGGTGCTCAGTAATACAAAGAATATCAATATTATTACAGTTAATAAATAATTCAATTTCTAACTCTTTGCCTTTCATGCCTTGAATATTTTGGTGCACCAGGTTTAATATACAATTTATTTTATTTCTGTGTGTTTTAGGTTCGTTTTGTACTGTCATTGTGTTGCAAGAGTATGTCTCCGTTGTCTTATGAATTAATTTAAATAATTAGAAATTGAATTATGTTCAACAGATTGATAATTTGGGCGTTTTGGGGGCTCCACCTACATCTTGGAGCCCAAGCTAACCTCACCTGCAAGTGGCAAGCGGACTAGGGCTACCGTGTCAAGGCCACACTTTTTAACGGCCACGGTTAAAGAGGCGAGCCCCTACCCATCACAGGAAGCTCCGCTTTGCCACGTGGAACATTGGCACGCTGACTGGACGCGCGAGGGAGCTAGCAGACGTGCTTTCCAGGCGGAGGGTCGCCGTGGCGTTCCTGCAGGAGACTCGGTGGAAAGGCAGCAGATCCCGGCTCATTGGGAATGGCTACAAGCTGATCTACACCGGTGCTCCTGGGGGCGAGAACGGGGTGGCCGTGGTGCTCTCCGAGGAGTTTCACGATCACGTCCTGGAAGTGAAACGCTTTAGCGACCGGCTTATGGTAGTGGGGGTGTTTATCGAAGGGGTCGTGACCCACTTGATGAGCGCCTACGCACCTCAGGCCGGTTGCAGCGACACGGACAGGGCGAGGTTCTGGGATCAACTCGGGGAAGTGCTGAGTGCCATTCCTTTGTCGCAGGCAGTCGTCTTGGGTGGCGACCTGAACGGTCATGTGGGTGAGGCGTGCGAAAGGTTTGAGCGGGTCCACGGTGGCTACGGGTACGACAGTCGCAACGCGGAGGGAGGAGACATTCTCACAACGTGTGCGGCGGCTGACCTCGCCATCGTGAACACGTTCTTTAAAAAGAACCCCGAGCATTTAATCACCTACAAGAGCGGCGGACACGCCACCCAAATCGATTTCTTACTCACCAGGAGACACCATATCAGCAAAGTGGCCAACTGCAAGGTCATACCAGGTGAGAGTCTCACTGCGCAACACCGTCTTCTTGTCATGGATCTCTGCGTAAAGCCGGCCGACAAGCCCGCTGAGCGCTGCTGACGCCAAATCAGATGGTGGCGGCTTGATAGTACTACGTCTCAGGAGTTCATCTCAGCGATCGGCGATAAATGCGCCGACACTGAAGGTGATCTAGTCCAGAACCACTGGGACAACATTCAGGCTGACATATCTGAGGCGGCGAAAGCGGTGCTGGGCTTGTCTAAGGATGGTCGCAAATGTGACAAAGAAACTTGGTGGTGGTACGACACAGTCCGGAGGGAGGTGAGGGTGAAGAAAGCCCTCTTCAAAACGTGGCAAGCGTCCGGATCTTCTGAAGACCGCGACGCATATAGGGATGCCAAACGTGCCGCTAAGAAAGCTGTAGCCAGAGCCAGACGGGACCACTTGCAGCCGTTATTACGACAAGTTGGAATCGTCTGAGGGGCAGAAGCTTATCTTTAAGCTGGCACGTTCGAGGGTCTTAGCGGCACAAGATATTTCCAAGTGTCGCTGCATTAAAGACACTCATGGCAACCTTATATGCGAGGTCGACGCGGTGAAGGAGAGATGGCGCTCATATTTCCACGAGCTGCTGAATCAGCAGCACAGAGAGGTGCAGCTAACGGTCCTCCCTCCGAATCAGGGACTAGTGCGACCGGTAACGCCTGAAAAAGTCCACTTAGCTCTTCGTCGCATGAAGAATCGGAAAGCTGTCGGAGCCGATGGGGTTCCCATCGAGGCCTGGAAGGCAATGGGTCCCCGTGGTGTAGGCATCCTTACCGGCCTCTTTAATCGTGTGCTCCTCACCGGTAAAATCCCTAACCAATCGAGACTGAGTATTATCACTCCAGTCTTCAAAGGGAAGGGATCGGTGCAGGAGTGTGGCGATTATCGGGGCATAAAGGTTATGTCCCACACCATGAAGCTCTTCGAGCGTATAATAGACTCTCGGATCCGACAGAAGAGTGCTGTCTCGGAGCGTCAATATGGGTTTCGGCCTGGTCTTGGGACCATGGATCCTGTTTTTGCCCTAAATACGCCTCTGCATTTCATGTTTCTTGACATGCAGAAGGCCTTCGACTGTATCCCCCGTGTAATGATCTGGTGGGCACTGAGATCCAAAGGGGTACCAGAAACTTATATTGACATCATCCGAGACATGTATCGCGATTCCGATTCCATGGTTAGGACTGCTGTTGGTGACACTAAACCCTTCCCTGTCACAGTCAGAGTTCACCAGGGCTCAGTTCTCAGTCCCTATCTGTTCAGCGTGATATTAGACGAGGTCTCAAGCTCCATTCGAGACACGCATGAGCAACCCCCGTGGATGCTTATGTACGCTGACGATATCGCGCTGGCGGATGCGGATAGAGGGAGACTGGTACGACGAGTGAATGTGTGGAAGGAGTCGCTTGAGAACGGCGGTCTAAGACTAAATGTGGCGAAGACTGAGTACATGGTCTGCAACGCTACGATCCCCTACCCGTACGCATAGGCAAAGACGCGGTCGAGCCTACGGGCCAGTTTAAATACTTGGGATCTGTACTTAGCGCGTCCGGAGACATCGACTGCGACGTCAGAGGCCGAATCGCAACCGCTTGGGCAAAGTGGCGTGAGGTGACTGGTGTCATTTGTGACCCCAAGATGCCGTTAAGCTGAAAGGACAGGTCTATAAATCCATCATTAGGCCTGTCCTTTTATATGGCAGTGAAACGTGGCCCGTACTTGAGGGTCATAAGCAGGAGCTGCGTGTCACGGAAATGAAAATGCTGCGCTGGATGTGTGGAGTTTCATGGAAAGACCGTGTCAGGAACTTCACGTCCGTGACATTGCAGATAAACTGCAAGAAAGCCGCCTACGTTGGTACGGCCACATCTTACGGAAACCGGC
>NW_020654051.1:10482096-10495466 GCF_003589595.1 Hyposmocoma kahamanoa | reverse complement strand
TGAGCACCCCCAAATACCTCGAAAAGGATACCCATATTGCATTTTTTAAAAATCGTGCCCGCCATCTTGGATTTAGAAATGAGTGACATATTCGTAATGAGCATCCCCAAATACCTCGAAAAGGATAGGTACCCAAATTGCATTTTTTTCAAAAATCGTGTTCGCCATCTTGGATTTATAAATAAGTGCTATATTCGTAATGAGCACTCCCAAATAACTCGAAAACGATACCCAACTTGCTATTATTCGAAAAATCGTGTCCGCCATCTTGGATTTAGAAATGAGTGCCATATTCGTAATGAGCTTCCCCAAATACCTCGAAAACGATACCCAACTTGCCGTTATTTGGGAAATCGTGCCCGCTATTTTGCATTTTGGAAATGCGAAAAGTCGTGTCAGCCATCATGTATTCAGATATAAATGCCATTTCCAGAACCATCTTGAATTTAGAAATAATGCCACATTCTCAATAAGCACTCCCAAACAACTGGAAAACGTCTATAATTCTCGTTGTCGATCGACAATGTCGATCGTATCTGTAGGCACCTTAAGACGATAAAAACAATTAAATTAAGAAATAAAATTACGGAACACTTAAGTTTACAACTTAACCGCTGGGTTGCCAGCACCCAAAAAGTCAGTGCAGGTTACTCGGGGTGAACGTATTTATTTAGACTACCTCGATTGTTCTACTTAGAGAGAGTTATTAGAATAGAAATAATTCCACTAGACCACCTTACCACTTAAATAATATCTATACCTATTCCTTGAGATACTTAAGGGCATTGTTTTCCGTTAGGGTTAATAAATCCAACACAAGAAATACAACTTTACTTTTTTTTTCAATATGAAAAATCCACTAATCGCTTTATTTATTGAAACGAGGTGTAAATGAAATTATATAATATGTCAATAATTGCCACTTAAGCGATGATGGATACCTAGGATATTTGTAAAGTAACTACTCAATCTTATTTAGGTACTCGTATATTATTACATGTCACTGCACACCATTATGAAATGATTATGTGAATTAAACACTTGAAGGTATCATCATATTGGCTATATGACTTCTTATTATCAGCCAGTTCTCATGAACACGATTAACTTTAATACGGGCTTTGGGCTAAGATAGCCCTGTGCTATTTTGAATTAATTGAAGTTGGCTCGCCCTCACAGCCGAAAGACTCCAACGGAGCTATTTGCGACATTTTGTTGGGGTTACCTGTAATGAAAGTAATTCCCCATGTAGATACCGTTCAGATTTCTCTAAACTACCTCTTGACAATATTTATTGTCGTTGGGGCCACTCGTAATCGAATCAATTCCTCTTGTAGGTACCGTACAGAAAGTACCTCTTGACAATATATTTATTGTCTTTGGGGCTACTCCCACTTGTAGGTACCATTCAGATTTCTCTAAACTACCTCTTGACGGGTGCGTCTCAGTTGTTCGAAAATCAAATAAACTAATTTCAAAACATATACCGTTCATATAATATAATTTTCATTTGGACTAATTTCAGTTCCTATATTTTAACTTCATATAATTGTTGTTTGATATAACATTCACATTTTATAACTTTTTTTAAAATAAAGCTCATATCATATAACTGTCATTTCATATATTGTCAATTCTGATAATTTTCACATAGTATAATGTCATTTTTTATAAATAATAAAGTTAAACCCGGCTCGCCGTGGTACTTGTCTGTTCGGTACTAGAGTGTAACTTTATGTTTTCAATAGTATAGTTTACATAGCTGAATCTTCGTTTCGACAAAATTATTATTGTTACACACTGGATTCCTTGGTGGTTTAAAAGAAAACAAATGTATTTCACATAGGTCAAATCTTGGTTGCGTCCTCTATCTAGTAGGTTAGGTTAGGTTAGGTTAGTATATGAAAAAGCCGCACGAGCCGAGCGAGCGCAGCGAGCGTGCCGCGGCAGCGGCCGGCGAGTGCCAGAAGCGAATTTGTTTGCGTTTACGAACATAGTTTCAGGTCAAATTATAATTGATATACTATTAGTTTTAGGAATATCGTTTGTTGAAATTGAAATAAAAGAATTATACACATATAATCAGCATTTATTTAGTAAAACATAGGAAAAAATTAGTTTATATTCATAATTATTATAATTAATATTCATTAGAAATTTCTTTTTAAATTTAAGTTCGAAGCTATGCTTCTTAAAAATTGACATTCAGTATATTCGTCAATATTTTTCAAAATATTGTCTATGTTTTTGTTTGCATTTCCATTTCTTTTTTTCTTTTTTGGCGGAGTTTCCCCATTTAACATTTTTTCGATGTTGCCTAATATTACAAAACTTTCTTTTAATAGTTCATGTGCCAACTTATAAAATCCAGGGTTTTTAACATCTATCAATTGATTTATTCGGTGGTGCCATGACTCTGCACTATTTTGGGTCCTAGGTAACCCTTTTTTTTGTAACTCGGAAATACTCCACAAATGCGGTGGAATTTTGGCTTTTTTGCGTATAACCGTACATTAGTTTTTGCTACTTGCGTATAATCAGGCGTTAGGTTAAATGATATTTATATAAATTGTTGTTATATTAACTGAGGTTTATAACTTATGATTGTTATTAGAAATGAGTGTTAGAGTACATGATTGTTATATAAAGTGAAATTATAATATTTAAGTTTATATTAAAAGTTTGTTATATGAAGTGAATATTAAATGAGTTTATTTGAAATGAAATTATGACAATTGAGCGTTATGTTAAAAAAATTTATATGATACATTACACACCCCCTCTTGACAATATATTTATTGTCGTTGGGGTTACTCGTAATGAAATCGATTCCCCTTGTAGGTACCGTTCAGGTTTCTCTAAACTACCTCTTGACAATATATTTGTGATATCGTTCAACATTTAGTCAAACTATCATTTATAAGGTTTGTTTTTTATTATTTTTATTATTTTTCCAGTTACCGTTTGATAAACCAAACTGCCTCTCTTGAGTTGTGCTACCTCAATATTTGTTTGACAACAGTAGCCTTTTTTGTTTATTTATTTTATATATATATATATATATTATTATGTAAATATTATGTATGGTTTCATACATTTTTCGGGATAACTATAATAAATATTATAATGAAGTGAGTGTTTTGTTTATATCAACCACATATATCCCTGGACCGTCGATATAATATAGGATCGAACGCTGACCCAATACATTGTCAATTCCTTAAACAGGTATAGTCACTGTCTATGAGTAACTCAGACATTTCGCTCCTTCTTGCTTTTGATCATATCGATTGCCTAAGCTGACACCACTTGTAATTTCCAGTTTATGTGGCACTCATGGAGTTTTCACTCCTTCATATTTGTTGTTCTATTTATCTAATATTTACAAGCATTATTTGTTGTTGTGTAGTCGGATTTACCAATATTGTATTTGTTGGAAACATTTTTACTTCTAGATTATGTAGGTTGTACTTTATTATTTCCAACACCACGACAATCGTATTACAGAGTTAGAAAGGACAGAATAACTACTCATTAGATTAAGTTAGCTAAAAAAAAAAAAAGGTATGTAATTAATATTTTAACATAGTGAGAAAAATATTTACTTAAAATAACCCAAATGTGAGCTGCTGCTTACACAAAAATGCGATTTGCAGACCATGTCGTATTGGGAAAGAAAGGGTTTGCCCTGCTGCATTAATAATGTCAAGTTACTCAACATATGTTTGATTTTTAATTATTTTTTTAAATATATTTTCAATATCTATTTTGCTTAAACTTAAGCAACAAATCGACTCTGATTATCAATTTTCGTGTACCATTACTCACACACTATATGTAGTCGTAGGTAAACATGGTAATTTGTAGTTCTTAAAATGACTTAATTTACAATGCAAGTCAGCAATTTCAGTAGAGGCAGTACCGACTACATAACAGCTAGAATATTTATTTTGGTAAGTGTTAGCAGGCACTTGTGTTTTTACTAGTTTCGCCAACGGTGTCAGTTCGTTTGTATCATTTCTCGAGCTAATAGAATATGACACGGGTGTAGTACACGGTGATATACGGATAATATGTTTGTATATATGTTATCTACTGTCATACTGCCAATGTGCAGATATTACGTTTATATACTTTGATGAAATGGATTCTAATCATCGTGATACATATCGTGGTAAGTCGGGGTACATAATATCTCCTTTTTTTTCTTTTGAAACAAAATTTAAACAAAGCTGATAACACGACTACACTGTGAAATATTATTAATTTTACTCACGTTCTGTGGCAGGGTCGCCATTGTGGCGTTTGTTGGAGGTTAGCTCAATAAAACAACGTTTGTTGCTTCACGTACACGTGCGATACACGCCCGCTCACGCCACTGTCTCATGACGTCATGGCGGGAACGGCGGGCCGCAGTATGACATATATTTTCATGTACACTGTGTGAATTCACAAGAATGACTCTTTTTATTGTTTGTTATGTTCAAATATAATATAATTTGTAAATATAGGATAATTTATAGAATTTATGGTTAGCACCTACATGTATATATACATATGACATTTTTCTTAGTTTGTAGTATATAAGTCACTTGAGTTGTACTCTATCTATATAACATTGGCTATGCATAGCTGTAAAGGTAGATGTATAGTTATAAATAAATAAATAAATAAATAAATAAATAAATAAATAAATATTGTCTATTGTCTATGGTACATTATGTCAATACACTACAGTGTCCAAAACAGTAAGTTCAAACGGGTATGCAAGGAAGTACAATACAAATAGTTAAGCGAAAATTATTAAAAAAAATAGAGTTGACTTTTGGACTCTAAAACTGTACTTCGACACACGCAACTCCGACAACATGTTACATCGACATTATTTTACTCAGACACTACGTTACATCGCAAACACAGACGAGGTGTTTATTAAAAAAAAATCTTTGTACTCTGATAAGAAAAATCATCATTACAAACCCGTCTAGGAAATGGTTTCTTATTATATATCGATCAATATAACAAAAAAAAAAACAAAATCACATATTCGAAAAATTCTTTTATTAGTTATATAAAGTGTAACAAAAAACTATTAAATTAAAATATAAATTTTTACTACACTATTTCATGTACGTACAAAAACCTAATTACAGTAAACAGAAAAAACATAAATTATTATTTTCGGGACAGAAGAAAATTTGAAATTGCTTTTCGAAGCACAATTTTGGATAATGGATTGGACATTTGAAATAGTATATTTTATATTATTTTAATAATTTTTTTTTGTTTCACTTTATACAGAGTTTTTTTTAATGGGACAATTGGGGAAATCCGAAACCATAGAAGATATAAGAAACTGTCTTAGGAACCATAAAGTTTTTTTTATGAAATCAGTTTCGGCATATTTTTTTTTTAGTCAAGCGTGGATTGTCCATAATAATTAATAAAATTGATCAAAATTTTGTTTAGTGCTGATCGACTCAGAGTTATGAAGGGATCATTTCATTGTGTGGAACGAAAAAATCGGGGCAGCAGAAGTTGATCAAATTCCATAAAATATTTTTCATACAAAATAAATAAAATTGACAATTTTAGTTGTAGTGACACAGTTTTTTTTAATGCTAATAGACTCAGTTTCTTAAAAGGATGACTTTATTGTACTCGAAGAAAAATGTGGGGATAGCAAAGTTGGCCAAATTTAATAATAAAAAATTTTCATTCGCAATGAATAACATTTTCTAAAATTTTACGAACTTCTTCTGTCCCGATTTACTTCGTCCCATACAATGAAATGATCCCTTTATAACTCTGAGTCGATCAGCACTAAAAAATATTTTGATCAATTTTATTTGTTTTTTTGGACAATTCACGCTTGACCAAAAAATTGACTATGCCAAAATTGTTTTCCCAAAAAAAGACGACTTTATGGTTCCTAAGATAGTTTCCTTGTATCTTCAATGGTTTCGGATTTCCTCATACTGTCCCGTTTAAAAAAACACTGTATTTTAATAAAATAAATTTCCGATTACATAATGTTGTCCTTTTATTGTCATAGTGATCGATATAAGAAATCATTTCCTACGTGGGTTTGTAATGATGATTTTTCTTATCAGAGTACAAAGATTTTTTAATAAACATCTCGTCTGTGTTGTCGATGTAGTGTAGTGTCTGAGTAAAATCATGTCGATGTAACATGTTGTCGGAGTAGCGTAGTGTCTGCGTAAAATAATGTCGAAGTAACATATTGTCGGAGTAACGTAATGTCTGAGTAAATTCATGTCGATGTAACATGTTGTCGGAGTCGCGTGTGTCAAAGTTCAGTTTTAGAGTCGACTTTTTGATATGAGTGGTATAGGTTAATCTTCTTTGGTTTTACGTACATAAATTCGGCAATTATAAGTCAAATATAAATATGCATGGCATTTTTTGTTTCCAAATTATGAAATTTGGCCAGAATTGTACGTGGTTTAGATTTGTCCCGTGATAGATCAACACGGCCGGCCCATGCAGTGTCATGAACCTGAACTGGTACCCCCGTGACCGTACCAACCTGTACCATAAGAGTATTAAGGTTTTCAATTGAATGCTCGATTACACCATGCAGCTCCAGGTTTACACATGCGCACTTTCTGTTCGGCTTGGTGATTGCGCACTTTGAGATCATTGATCCGTAGCTGTAAACCAAAGATGAGATTCTTGACACTTTCAAGATCTTTTAATTTAATCTTCCCGGCCTCAACCCGTACTTCCAGATCGCTATGATACAGTGGGTCAGACATATCTTCTTTTGGGCGCATATCTTTTCTAATAGAAATAACCTCGGCACGTAGCTCGTCAATGTTACTAATTAAGGAGGCACCGTCAATGGTAGATTTACTTGGTGACTTGTCCTTCCGACATTGGCAACAATGCCAGTTGCCACAAGGTTTACTGCGGAGACCCGTGCACGACTGGTGACAGAATAGGTCACAAGCACTGCACTTCACCACAGTGCTTATATCAGTACCACTTATTTCACTGAAGCACTTCACACATATTGCCATTATTCTAAAATGTTGGTATTTCTCGAATTTAATGAAAATAATAAACGACTTTAATATTAAAAACAATAATGTTATAAATAGAATCAAAATAATAAAGTCTAAATAATAATAAATCAAAAAATTTAAGCAGTTACAAAATTGCTTGCAGCCCATTAAAAGTTGCGGGTAGTAATATGATAACACGATTCATAATGATTTTATTGTTGATTAAAAATGTTTTATGTTTTGTATGATTTTGAGTTTTGTAGGTGTTTAAAATAATCTCTTTACCCATGTATCTTATTTCATAAAGTGAACTGAATAAAACAAATGAAATTGTACAAGATGGATTTATTTATTCTTAAATGAAATTTTTTGCACTTGTGAGAATTCGAAATATCTTTGGTAATGTTATATACCTAGGCCCGAAACTTTTTTGTGGAACTTATCATTAATGGTTTTGTAAAATATTTAACTCTAACATCAGCGCATTTCCAATGCTCAGAATGATTTGGTATAGTCGCCAACTTCTTCGTATCAAATATTTATATTTTAATGAGATGCGTTGCGGTCTCGCCATCATCTTCATTGGTAGATATGTATGATGTATGGTCCTCGTTGGGACGTAGATGATCGTTTTCGTTTTTTTCTCCTCCGGTTCATTAAAGAACTTATCAATTGTTTCATGCTCCTTTTAAGTTGGTACGCAGAAGGAGGACTGTCATCATCGGAGTCAGGAAAGTACTATTGTTTGAAAGCATTTTTTTCCAAATCCTCAGCACCACCGTTCTTCATACAGTATGTCATCTGTTATCAATAACAAAAAGCAGAAAGAATCATTATAAATATTCTATAATAATTTATAGAATTAATGACAAAGGAAAAACAAAGAAGTTTGCTACTTACATCCATGGTCCTAGTAATGATTGTAGAGTGGTACAACAGTCTTGTAGAGGTATGTAAATGGTACAGCAAGATGGTTTTATACTTCGGTATTATTTGTTATTTGTAAATACGTTACACAAAGTGTACTCGATAAAAACACAAGTACACAAGATGAGAGTAATGGTATCTTAATGTGCTTAATTGACAGTAATTATATTTGTTTTAGAGAGAGTGGTGCGTGACACATGATGAGGCGGAAAGAAAGGAAAAAAGTCACCGCTTTTGTCTTTTTAGGCATTTAAAAAAAGGAAAACAGGGTTTTTGTCAGTGCTGATGTACTTGTCTAAAACTCTCGAATCCCCACCACTCACGGGGTAAAGATTGCCTAAAGAAGCCCGGTATTGTATAGAATGACTAGGTTTTCTATACAATCCCTGAATTATACACATGGCCTTTCAAGGTAATTTGTAAAATACTAACAATGTCCTAGGACTATAATATATTAATAATATCATAAACAACGTGTCTTCCATGACTTTTAATAATTCATCCAGATTATACGTTCGTACGATTTAAATAGATCACTCTAAACTAGCCTTTCCCGAAGTGGGCGATAACGCCCCCAGCATAGGCGGTAAGAGACCCAGAAAAAAATGGGGGCGTTGTGTAGAGGCTTAGGGGGAGATTTGTAATTTCATCTAGGAAGACTCTTACATACCGACTGAGCTCTCGACTCTCGAGTACAACTTGTGAACATCAACTAATATTAATTAAGAGATTGCTCACACTCGGTTCGATATTTCTCTCCGTGTAGTTCATATATCTGTCCTGTTTTATTGAATAAATAAAACAAAACTCGTGTCAATCGGGCGCTCCGTTTCGAAATGAAAGTAGACACAAACAAATAAATAAAAATGCAACAGACACAGTTTCGCATTTTAATAGTTATTAGTATTCCTAGATAGGTAATTTTCGTAGATAATAGACCGCGGGCACTCATGTTTTAACAAGTTTTTGTAAAAGTTAAATAACCCGATTTGTGCATTCCTGTATCAATCGGCTGGTTCATAGAATACTTGTTCTTAATTGTTGAGTACGATTGAGCGTCAAATGAGATAAACAAGTTTATGCATGTTTGTCTTATTCCTGTCAGTGCGTGCTGCTTATGCAATCCTATATAAACAAAGTAACACTTACTTTATTTTCATTTGCGTTTTCGCGCGTAATAGATAAGCAGTACCTAAGTTCAACACTTTCTTACGTATTTCTTAAAACAAAACAATGTCGGAAGTAAAAAAAAAGAGACGGCAATATTGTGCGGAATATATTAAATTCGGATTCATTGAAAATCCCACAAACCCATCGTCGCCTTTGTGCCCTCTATGTCTAGAAACATTTTCGAATGAAGCAATGAAGCCTTCAAGACTGCAAGATCATTTGAATACGAGTAAAATGCATCCAGATAAGAAAGACAAGAATGTAGCATATTTTCAAGACTTGGAGAAGAAGCATAATACTCAGCCAAGTGTAGCAAAACTCTTTTCGGCGGCTGCTAAGCAAGATGACGATGGACTTCGAGCTTCGTACAATATCTCTTTGTTAATTGCTCAAAAAGGCAAACCACACAACATCGGAGATGAGTTAATTTTGCCAGCAATAAAGGAAGTAATAACTACTGTGCTTCATAAACCGGCCGCAGATATTATCCGAAAAATTCCTTTGAGTAATAATTGTGTGCAAAGACGAATTGATGAAATAGCTGAAAACATTGAAGAATGCAATGCAATCATTCATCTGAGGACTAGTCAATTCTCAATTGAGGCCATGAGAACCATAGTGGCCTAACTCATTTTTTTACAATATTGAGTTTATGATTTTTTCCAGTTCAAATTGATCATTTTGATAGAACCAGAAAGGCCTAAAAGTGATACAACGAATTTTCACTAGATGGCAGCATAATCATTGTTATGGTTTTTAGTCTGTGATCTAAATTTGAGGTGCCATACTGGCCTAAGTAAGATAGGCCACTATGGCTTGTCCATTGAATTAGGCCACTATGGTTCTCATGGCCTCAATTCAGCTCGTGAGTCCACTTTACCAAGTGATGAAACATTGTTGCTGTTTTACGTGAGGTTTATTAAAGATGAGAAAATACGTGAAGAACTATTGTTTGCTAGAAATTTAGAGACCGATACAAAAGGCGAAACCATATTCAATACATTGGAAAAGTTTTGTGATGAGAAAGAGATTCCCTTGAAAAATATTGAATCATTTGCTACGGATGGCGCTCCGGCTATGACAGGATGCCATAAAGGCTTCATAGCGTGCTTAAAAAAATAACATTCCAGATGTCCTTGCAGTACATTGCGTTATTCATAGAGAACATTTGGTTGCTAGAAATTTAAGTGAACGACTATTTCAATCACTGCAATATGTCATCAAAGCAGTCAATGAAATCTGTAACAGCTATATAGATTTTAAGACTTTCGTGGTTATTTCGTGGTTAACTGCCTCCGTGGCCGAACGGTTACCATGCCTGCCTGCCACGTAGAGGTCCCGGGTTCGATTCCCGGGCCGGGAGAAATATTTGTATGGCCTACATTTATTTCTCTCGTGTGTTTGGGTGTAATTTGTGTTTGTCTATGTACGTGTCCATGGCACCCGCGACACAGGGTTTCCCTAGTGCAGGGCTATGTTGAGTGTGTGCGTTATTATTATTATATTCATTAAATGATTATGACTAGTATCAGGTTTCTTACCACGGTATGACTTCTTTATATTTTTCCGATATTTCGGAAGGTTGCACGCTTCATGGTCACGGGTTGACTGGACGGCGGCTGTAACAGCTCTTTGAATGATAGATTATTTCATCAGCTTTGTGCTACTAATGACGAAGATTTCAACCGTTTGTTGTTTCATAATGAAGTTCGTTGGCTATCAAGAGGCAAATTGTCTGACTCGATTTTACAACCTGTTTGACTCTGTGATAGAGTTCTTGGAAACTAAAGATACAGAATTGCGCAACAAGCTCATTACGTCAGAGAATGATATAGCTTACATGACAGACCTGTATAAATTGTTCAACGACATGAATCTCCAACTGCAAGGCGATGAACTAAATTTAATTAAAACAAAAAATGTCGTTGATGCTTTCGCAGCCAAACTGCTTCTTCACAAAAAGAATATGGGCAGACGTGAGTTTCACAATTTTCCGAATTTATCAGTATCCTGCAGTTACGACGACTTGTTTGCCTACGGCCAACATTTGGAAAACCTCCACATTGACTTCACCGAACGATACCAGGATATTTTGAACTTGGAAATACCAGACTGGCTGTTGGATCCGTTTTCAAATGTCAACACAGCAATATCACCTCAACTGGAAGAAGAACTTATAGAATTGACAACGAACGAGGAAATAAAAATCAAGTTCAAAAATGGCTACCAAGAATTTTGGCTACAAAAACAGATCCCGCAATTGTACCCTGGATTGTGGTCAATCGTTCAACGATTCTTGATAGCATTCCCATCGTCACATTTGTGTGAACGTGGTTTGAGTGCTGTTACAACGCTGCTTACTAAAAAGAAAAATCGTTTGCATGTTACCGAACGTGGTGACTTGCGGCTGTTCTTGAGCAAATTGGAACCTGATATCAACAAACTTATTAAACAGCATCAGATTCATCCGTCACATTAGTTTTTATATTAGAATCGATTATGTTTGTTTTATTTTGAATAAAAGATACTCTGTCTGAATGCTATAAATTTGCGTTTCAATAATCATTCTCATTGGCAGGTGTAGCCCGTAAGAGTTAACTTGAGACCTGAGCGCCGTTGTGTACTACCTACTGCGCTCAGGTCTCAAGTTAACTCTTGCGGGTTATAGTAAGTCTCGTTTAGAATGAATGTTTAATTTCCGCTAATATAGCTCACAATAATTAATTTAATTTGAAGTTATTGTGGTTTTTAAGTAGGTGAAAAAATGGGGGCGCTAAAAAATAATTTATTCTCAAAGTGGGCAGTAGACAAAATAAGTTTAGGAACCCCTGCTCTAAACGGTGATAACTCTTGGCGGTAACAAGAGAATGTGCCCCCACATTCTCTTGTTACCGCCATTGTCGTCGCGGAGTACACTTACACGTTTGATCTCATTTGATCTAAAAAGTGTCAGATAGTACAACAAAAACTTAAAAGTTTATTTTTGTAAATTCACAACGTTTTGTAAAAAGTCGTGGAACAAAAGTTGTTTGTTGTTTGTGGTATTTGTAATATAGTCCAGCGAGGTTTTTAGTATTTTATAAATAACCCCGTATAATATACCTACCTAAATAAAATAACATACATTTATTTTAATTTATTTTTAGGTGTATTTATTTCTGGTGGTACAATTACTGGCAGAAGCAGGAATTTTGTGGATGTTTATTTCCGTTCGTGAAATATACGTTCTTTTATCAAAGAGACAAAATGCAACTTTGTAAGTTTTACACACAAATACGTTTTTAGACACTCCCTAGTTTTGAAACCAGGCTACAGTACCCAGGACACTCATTTATAATTTTTGTATACACCATTTTCACAGATTCGTAGCCTTTGCAATCCCATTCTTTACTTACGTTACGCTGAGTTACTGGTCTGTGTCGTTGCAACGCAAAGTGCCATTCAACTACATATTTCTCTTTATTTGGACGCTGCCCATTGGTTTCACATATGGATGCTTCTCAAACTACAATGGAATCGACACCACAGTAAGTACCTATACCTATGGCTCTTTATCCCTAGAGTTCAATTCCCAGTTCGGAATTTATTCAGTACCAAATTACATTAAGCAAAACTGACACCTCACTTTTTAGCCCTAAAGACTCCTTCGTATCAGACGCTTATAGAAGCGCTGCAGTGGCAACACTATTAATTTCCTTACAAAATTTAGAAGCACAGTTGTAACTGTCGCCGCTATCGTGACATGCGCGCGCCACTTTTGCAGTTACAATTGAGCTCAGGCCACACAGAGATGGTATAGAGGGAAAAAGGGTCCGGGACGGTCCTGCGGGAAACGAATGCGTGCCGGGGCATGCCACACACCAGTCCCAAACGTAGTTCCCGGCGGAATAGCGGAGCGAAGGCGGCCAGAGTGACACCAAAAGCAGCTACGTTTCATTGTCTACACAGATTTTAAGGAAAGCACCACATCGCTGTCGGATAAAGATCAAGAAAATTTCATAGCAGTTGCAGTGCCACCCAGAGCTTTACATCGCAAAGATTTGAGGGGCTCTGTCACTGCACCCGCCACGCTGAGATACAAATTTGTAATGTAACATATTCCCAGGGTGCGGCCGGGACAAGTACACTATGGTTTACCTATAGAAATTATCCAAGATTCTATAACTAACAAAAGAAACCAACACCAAGTTTTAACATTGATCGGTTTACAATAAGTAATAAATGCACCTCTTAACTATACTGGAA
>NW_020654051.1:10414984-10432096 GCF_003589595.1 Hyposmocoma kahamanoa | reverse complement strand
CGTATTCTGCGTACTGCGTATGCAGCGGAGCTTAATCTGCTGGCCAGGGAAGATATATGTGGAAACCATTGAAGTTTACTATCTAAGGTCACTCTCAAGAAGACTGCTTTATTAACAAAGTCTAACTTTTCTCCGTTTATTTCTATGCTTGGACTAGTCGATTTTACGTTAGGTAATTCAAATTTAACACATTTTGTCTTCTTGGCATTAAGCAATAAATTGTTAGCATTAAACCAATAAACTACCTTAGAGAGGGTATCATTAATATGGTCATAGTTAATGTCATGTCTGTCTGTTTTAAAAATCAAGGATGTGTCATCAGCAAACAACACTATTTCGCAATGGTCCTTAACAAAGAATGGCAGATCATTAATATAAATCAGAAATAAGAAAGGCCCAAGTATTGAGCCCTGCGGAATGCCCATTTTTACCGGAGAACCCAAAGAAGTCACACCATTTATGTCTACTTTCTGAATTCTACCGTTGAGATATGACGAGACAAGTTTCGACGCCTTGCCATTTACACCGTAATGTTCCAGCTTCCTAATAAGAGTAATATGATCAACGCAATCAAATGCCTTTGAGAGGTCACAGAAAACACCAATAGCATTCTGGGACCTTTCCCAGACATCAAAGATGTGTTTTAGTAACGCTACCCCCGCATCGCTAGTCGATTTACCACTAGTAAACCCGTATTGTTCACTACGAAAAATATGATTCCTACCGAAATAGGACAGTAATTGAGTCAGCATAACCTTTTCGAATATTTTACTTAAAGCTGGTAAAATTAAAATAGGCCTAGTTGCTAGGATCAACTTTCCTACCGCTTTTGAATAAGGGAATAACCTTGCTGTATTTCATTAAATCGGGAAAAACACCTTCGTCAACGCACCTGTTACAGCTAAATGTGGGGAAATAAGATCAATAACTGAGTGTATAACTTTAGTTGATATGCCCCAGAGATCGTCAGTTTTTTTAACATGTATTGATTTAAAAGCTTTTATGATGTCTTGTGGATTAACATGACAGAAATTAAATAAACTGCCACAAACGTTAACATTTTCCTTTAGGAGATCAATAGCAAGTGAAGGGGAGGAATTTAATGATTCTGTAGTGTTCATAGCAATTTCCGAAAAGAACGATTCAAAAGCTTGGGCTACTTTATCTTTAGATTTTATAAGTTTACTATCTAATTCTAAAACTATATCTCTATCGTGTTGTTTAACCCTGCCTGACTCTTTGTTTATTATGCTCCAAGTAGTTTTAGATTTATTTATCGATTGTCTAATTTTGTCGCTGTGAAACTTAACCTTAGCAGCTACACATACTTTTTAAAATATTTTTGAATAAATTCTAACATATTCTATGAAATTGGAATTAGTATTATAAGTTTTCATAGCATATAGCTCATACAAACGAGACCTACTCTTATGAATACCTACTGTTGCCCAGTCATTGAATTTAGTCTCTCTATGGTAAGTTAATGTTTTCGATTTAAATATATTATCAAATTCTTTTTTAATTAAACCAAATATCGTGCTATATAAAGTATTTGGAACCTCCGGCATATGAGGTAGGGAATTTAAACTATTGCCGATATTATTTTGAAATCTAATGATTCGTTCTGTGGTAATCGGTCTGCAGAGAAATTGGTCTACCTTCTTGCTCATTTTACAATTAAAAGAAGCCAATTGGATACTATGGTCTGATCTTAAGCAATTTATTATTGATTTAGACACTGCGTCTGTGTTACAAAAGATGTTATCAATACAAGTAGAAGAGGAGGCAGTGATGCGAGTCGGTTCTAAGAAAAGATTAATCAAGTTAAAACTTTTAAATAATTTAATGAGTCTTACAGAAGTAGAACAATTTTCCAACAGGCTTACATTGAAATCTCGTTAATAATACGTTTTTTTGGTTGGAAAAATCCGCTTTAAACTGTCTTCCATAATTAATTCAAACTCGTTAAAATTAGCAGAGTGTCTATTTCTCCGTCCAATGATTACCCGCCGATTTTGATTTTATAACTGAGGTAGACGTAATCTACTTCTTTCTCGATCAGCCTGTTTCTCGCAAATATCCTTTGATGCGACGACACCCATCTGTTATGTTATATATTTATATATAGGGGATGAGGGCACGGTAATCAAACACGGCGGTCGAGCTTAGACTGGTTTATTCCTCACTGTTTGGTCTACCCACAACATCCAATACATGCAAATATGAGACAATCCTCTTTTTATAAAACAATAAAAATAAGGAACAAATAATAATTAATAAACACAAAATTACACCTACTCATGTACAATAAAAAATAACATAAGAAAATCATTGGAATTTTTTCTAATCTTCACTGTATAAATTTAGACAGAAAATTAAACAAGACAAATTAAAAAAAAACTAAACAGTTAAACAACTACAAATTTTTGTCGCATTGTACCAACTTTTCATTTTTCTGATTTTTTAATTTTCTAGATTTCATGATAAATATTACTAGTACACTTATATTTTAATTATTAAAATAAGTAATAAAAAAAAACATTTATATATTAAAAATATTTCCATTAATAACACTAATTATGTGGTTTTGCAGCGGAAGATCCAAAAAAAATCAATTTTATTTAATAAAGTATAATTAAAATTACAATACAATAAAAATATGAGACTCGACCGATGGTAGGTACAAGAATGAATTTTATTAATTTTAAAATAGCCACGATGAGGTGATTGATGTCATCAGCCGGTCACGTTATGCTGCATCGGCGCCTCGTGCAATGGGTCGTTGTCCATACTGAATTGGGGCGGTGCTTACTCGACGTATTACTTGTATTAGGGTTGCGTAACACCTCCACCCCCAGTGCAGCGACTATTGAAGATCTTTGTCGTAAATTGAGCTGGAAGTTGTGTCGTCTCCGATCTTGTTAAACTTGGAATAGCATAGACTCCTGGATGTTGGGGGCGAACCTCTTGTGAATCATCTTCTTTGATTTTAGTCTTGTTCGTGTACTTTCGATACAAAATGACGCCGGTCAGTGCGCATGCACCGAATAGTAATGCATACATTGGAATAGTTGTATGATACAGGCTGTAGTCGGTGGCGGCAAGCGGCTTCAGCGGAGGCTGCAGTGCAATCTTAGAATTGGTTGCATGTAGATTATCTAAATTTATAGAATTTAGCTTGAAGGGTGGTGTTATAGGTGACGTGATGCTAGATTTCTCCGGTAAGTCCATAATCTTCATGGCTTGTCTATTTTATACGATCTTTAGTATTGGAGATTAGGAACTCTGGTGTTTTGACGTAGCATCTGTGTGGAATCATGATGAGGTAACTACCCTGAAGTATCTGATGTAGATCTTGTCCACAGGATAAATGCACCTTGGTTGGTTTCGGAAAGTTGACTGTGTAGTGCTTGTCGTCGAGCTCCTCGAAGGCTGGATTTTCTAGTAAAATGGTGACTGGGCTACATGTAGGACTTCTTTGTTGAGTAGTAATCAACTGATGAATACAGTCTGGGGTCATCTGGCTCCGCAGGTTGCGCATCTCCTCACATAGAGATAGATACCCTTTACTCGTCTTCGGGCATTCTGCCTCTATGTACTTTAAATCTTTCGGATGGATAGCGAGGAATGGGGACAACGGAGTAAGGATCTCATTATTCTTATTGGGTATAATAGATAATTTGTAAAGATTATAGGTTTGGGGTAATATAATAGGAAACTTATGTACTATTACTATACTATTTCCTACGTAATAAGAACCTAACTTAATTATATCATAATATTCTCTAATTTCTAAGTCTATTATACTGCCTTCGCCATACAACGTCTTGACTTTACTGTTTAGATCTCGAATTGAGTCTGGGCTAATAATGGAATGATGCATGGTTGAACTTCGAATGAAGGCGAGATTATTTTGTAATTTTGTTATCTCTTGAGATGCTAAATCTATATTATCTCCTATGATGAGAAATGCTTGTGCTAAATGAGCGTACTTTACTAAATCATATTCATTGGTAGCTACACTATTTCTTATTTTATTCATGATCAATTCTATCTTATTTTGATTAGAGACTATACTATCGATATTTTTTGAATATTGAGATGACCATTCTTTAGTTAAACTTACGTGACTATTTAGTTCGGATATAATAGAATTTTCTTTATTCTGTAGATCTCTAATGACTTTGTCATAGTGCAACGCGTCCGTATAATCGAGGTTGCCTGTTATACTTTTCACTACAGACCCTAAACCGTCAATAAGTCCTCTTTTAACACGATTAGTTTCAAAGGTTAATAATTGTTTAGATAAAGTTTTTAGTTTACTTTTCAAATAGTTAACATGGGGTTCGAACAGTGAAGATGTACTATTATTAATACTATTATTTGATTAAACGCTTAAAAGAAAAAAATAAATTAAGACTAAAACTTAGAAAATATAACAACCCTATGGACGGAATCAGTCTAAAATTATTAAGTAAACGATGTGAAAAATTAGCTCTTTCTTGTCATAACTTTTATATTAATCACATCGAATGTAGTATTAAAAGCAATCCCAAAATATTTTGGAATCATGTTAAGAACAAAAGGGGTGGGAAGAGCACTTACCCATCTTCAATGTTAGATGGTGATACAAATAATACTGTCTCTGATGGAGGGAATATTAGTAATATGTTTGCAACTTTTTTCGCATCAGTACACACAGCGGATCCTCCAAGTGGAAACAATACTTTTGAATTGACTGCACGGACGAAGTATGATTTAAATAACGATTCGCTCTCAAAGATTGAATTGGACAAAGTCACTCTACTAAAATATCTTAAATCCTTGGACTCCAGTAAAGGAGCAGGGGCAGATGGTATTCCCCCTTTTTTTATTAGAGAATGTGCTTCTTATTTAGCAACACCACTACTCATTATATATAATGAGTCTCTTAAAACTGGTTTCTTTCCGACACAGTGGAAGGCTGCAAAAGTTGTCCCTATTTTCAAGGGTAATGACAACAAAATAGTAAGTAATTATAGACCAATTTCTATTTTATGTTCTTTCGCTAAAACTCTCGAAGCATTAATTTCTCCCATCTTACAGAACTTTTTCAAAAAAATTACCACAGACCATCAGCATGGTTTCTTGCGCTCAAGATCAACAACCACTAATCTAGCAACGTTTGTGGAAAAACTTGTGGTAGCCTTGGATGCGGGAAGCCAAGTTGACGTAATCTACACAGATTTTAGTAAAGCGTTTGATAGGGTTCCTCATAAATTGCTGATTTCTAAATTGTCCTCTTACGGTGTCGCCGGTCCAATGCTTAGCTGGTGTCTGTCATACTTAAAAATAAGGTCTGGAGTGCCGCAGGGCTCCCATTTGGGTCCAATATTTTTTAATATTTTTATAAATGACATCCCAACAATACTCAGCAATTCAACACCCTTTCTATACGCCGATGATCTTAAGATCACCAGAGAAATAAAATGCGTTGCCGACTCAGAAGCCCTACAAAAGGACATTGATATCCTACACTGCTGGTGTAAAGATAATGGAATGGAGCTTAATGCAAACAAGTGCTTTCAGATATCCTTCTCTCGTAAAATAAATCTATTTGTGCACCAATATAGTGTGGACGGTACATATCTGAAATCAGTAAATTGTATTAAGGACTTGGGTGTCACACTGGATTCTAAGCTTACTTTCACACCTCATATTGACAATACAGTACTTAGGGCGTCCAAAACTCTAGGTTTTGTACTCCGTAACACCAAAGATTTTAAGAATCCTATGACAAAAAAAATCTTGTACAACAGTTTTGTTAGGAGTATTTTGGAATATGGATCAATTGTCTGGCGTCCGCATTACGCAACTCATTCGCTTAGATTGGAGAGAGTACAAAAGCGATTTGTTGGTAATCTGATTTTTGCGGCAGGTGCGGCTAAAAGATTGCGTTCCTACAATATGAGGCTTAGGAAGTTGAAAATGGTCTCTCTTGAAACGCGCAGAGATCTTCTGGATCTAACTTTCCTCCATAAACTCTTTAATAATAAAATAGACTGCCCGCAATTGCTAACCATGTTTAAATTTACAATTCCCAGAAGATACCCTCGTAATAAAATTGTTGCCCTACTGTCGCCACCAATAAGAAGAACAAAATTAGGTCACAACTCTCCAGTCTCCCGTTTATCCAAATTGCATAATGAGTTCAGTTCAACCGTCGATATATTCTCGGACTCGCAAACCTGTCTCCGTAAGACAATTCTCAGCAAACAAACTTGCTGATAATTTATTTTATTTTTTTTTTTCATTTCATATTTATTGTTATTATTTTCTTTCTTCTGTAAACATAAATAATTAAGTTTACTCTGCTCAGTGCATGTTGTGTTACATCTGTAATTAGTTGTACATTTAGCGTAAGATTGTAACCCATGTAAAATTTAATATGTAAGGAATGTTACAACTGTTGATGAACCTAAATAAAAAAAAAAAAAAAAAAAATTAAGGTCAGGACTTATATTAAATAGTTGATTATTTAAGGAATTGATTTTACTCTGTAGATCTTTGAAATTGGCATATTGCAGAAACGAATGGTAGCTGGATATAATATTAGTGGGGCCTAATTTAAATGGTAATATACCGGGTCCATCATCCAGATTCTCAAGTTTTATTTCCTGCGTTAGAGCTGGTTGCAGGAAAAGATGTAGGGCCAAGAGGATCCTGCAACAATTGGGCGCTTTTAGGTATCCGTTTTAGTCGAGATTTAGCGACAGGGCCACGTTTCTTCCTAGTATATATATGAATAGGTAGATCCGCCATAACAACATCCTTAGTATAGCGAGGAGCAAGTTTTTGACGGGACGCAAGTGAGTTCTGTACAAAAACCTGTTGCTCGGGGAATACTCAACTTCATGTTCACGACCCTTATTTCGATTGTCTGTTAATTCCTGACGACATGAGGTACCAGATTCGTGAATTAAATTATATACTTTACACATCTTATCTCGGTGATTAGTTATATACTGTTGTAATAGATGTGCTGAGAGATCTATATCAAGGGGATCCCGGGGATCAAAGTGGCCTGTTACCACTTCAATCGGTCTACATTTAGTGAAGCTGTGTATGGTGTTATTATAAGCCAGAAGGGCGTACGGCATTAGGTTTATTACTGATTCGGATTTCTTATCAATTTTTAGGATTCGAAGATGTTCTAAAATGGTTGAATGGAATCACTCAACGATTCTGTTTTCGTTAGGAGCATGAGGTGCGACACGATGATGTTGTATCTTATGTAACCTCGTGAATTCGGCAAAGAGTTGGTTACTAAATTCGGGGCCATTATCCGTTACTAAAGTTGTAGGTATTAAATGATGAGTGCAGTATCTTAATAATGCTTGTATTACGCTGAGAGCTGTTCCGTCTCTCAGGTAGTAGGCCTGTGCATATTTGGAAAAAGCATCTACAATAGTTAAGAATTTCTCATTTTGAATCGTTAATAAATCTAAATGAACCAACTCGAATGGCTTAGTTGCTGGAGGAACTATACGGTACTGTTGTTTAATGGGGTTGCGATCATATTTAGCTTGACCGCAAACCGTGCATTCGTTAATAAGTTTCACTATGTGCTCCCGCATTTTAGGCCAATAATACTTATGAGATAATGTTAGATAGGTTTCGTTAATGCCGCGATGGTTGGTTTTACCATCATGGTATTATTGATTATGTCTCGTTGCCTTAGGTATTCCCTAACATTTTCTAATTCACTTTTAGAAATCATAAGGTTCATAGCCGAATTTTTAAATGTTTTTTGTATAATTGGGACTATTACGTACATAGCTTCAGGTGGGTTGATAAAAAGGCCTGTCTTAATTTTTGGGTGAACATATTCTTTGATGGCCTTAATCACATCTTCTTCTAAGCTAGATTCCGATAATTGAACGGAAATACGCGTGTGCGTTTCGAAGGGTTTTGTTATTACAGGACGTCCTTTGATATCTCCTACAACATTTAAAATTAATTGTTTAGTGAATTTATTCAAGGCGTCGTCTGTAATGGGGATCTCTAGTATAGGATTCTCTTCTTCCGTGGGTACCGTAATGGTTCTAGAATCGTCAGCTTCCGGGACTGTGACGGTTCTGGAATCATCTAGAGAGGGAGCGTCTTCTGAAGGGTTCACAATTATGGAGCTTATTTCGTCATTATTAATTTCAATACGCGACAGAGCGTCGGCGTTAGTATTGGCTTTGCCCTGTTTATAGACTATTGTGAAGTCATACTCGCTTAGCTTCAATCGCCATCTCGTAAGACGAGAATTCGGTTCCTTTAAATTCATTATCCACAGCAAAGGTTTCTGGTCTGTTAAAATTTTGAATTTACGGCCAAACAAGTAGGGTCTAAAATACTTTGTAGCCCAAACTATAGCCAGAAGCTCCTTCTCTATAGTACTGTAGTTAAGCTCGCTTGAATTTAAAGTACTAGATGCATAGGCAATAGGTTTATCGGAGCCTATGGTTCCCTGAGATAAAACAGCCCCGATTGCTACATTTGAAGCATCGGTTGTTAGTAAAAATTCTTTCGAAAGATCTGGATATTGTAGAATCGGATCATTGGTTAATAGAGTTTTACAATGTTCGAAAGAACTGATATAATTTTGATCAAAAGTTATTTTAGAGCCTTTTTTTAAACACTGAGTAAGTGGTTTAGTCAGTTTAGCGAAATTCGGAATGAATTTTCGATAGTATCCTAGTAGACCGAGAAAACGTTTGATCTCTGTGGTCGTTTTGGGCAGTGGATATTTTTCTATGGCTGCAATTTTACTAGGGTTCGGCATAACGCCGTCTTTACAAATCACATGTCCCAGGAAATCGGTTTCCCACTTTAAAAATTCAGATTTGTCCATCTGTATTTTAAAGTTGGATTCCCTTAGTCTTTTAAACACTTTTTCGAGATTTGTTATATGTTCCTGCAGTGATGTACTATACACAATGATGTCGTCGAGGTAAACTAGACAGACTTCATTCTGGAGGCCCTTCAAGATATTGTCCGTCACCCTTTGAAAGGTTGATGGAGAATTCTTCAAACCCATGGGCATCCTTAGGAACTCATAATGCCCGTTTTCCACGTTAAATGCGGTTTTGGGTACATCTGCAGGATCCATTTCTACTTGGTAAAATCCACTGGCCAAATCGAGAGTGGTAAAATACTGACATTTGCCCAGTTTATCCAGGACATCCGTTATATTTGGAATTGGATACTTGTCGTCAACCGTTTTCTCGTTTACTTTCCTGAAGTCCACGACAAGGCGCCACTTAACTTTACCGGAAGCGTCAGCCTTTTTGGGGACTATCCAAATAGGAGAGCTCCACGCAGATTCCGAAGGTCTAATTATATTTTGTGAAAGCATTTTTTCAATTTGGTCTCGAACCTCTTGTCGGTGGACGTAAGGATAGCGGTAACTTTTGGTGTGGACCGGAATTTCATCAGTAGTTCTTATCTTATGTTTTATCTTGTTGGTAAAAGTCAATGGCTCACCCTCAAGATAAAACACATCTGCGTAATTTGCACATAGCCTCTGTAAATTAACTAGTTCTTCGGCATTTAGGTGTTCTGTGCGAAGACGCGATAAAACTTCTTTAGCACGCTCAGATGAAATTTCGTTACACTCAAATTCCATGTTAAATAACTCTGCGGATACAGGGCGATCCATGGAGAATATGACATCGTTAGGAGAAGCATTAGTGATTTCTACCCAACCTCGGTTATTTTTAACTTGAGTTAAACACTCTGAAATTAGGCAATTGCATATGGTCTGGTTATTCACGAGTACCTCTCCGTCTTGGCTGTTTATAGGTAGGCGAACTAATTTGGAAGTATTAGCTGGGATAATCTCTTCGTATATATTAGCATTATAAGAATCGTACATTTCTATTGGTATCTTGGCACTACGAGTAGCGAGAAATTTATTTTTTAAATCAATATTAGAGTCCCACGCGTCGAGCAAATCAAAACCTATCAGTCCGTCGAAGTATTTATGAAAATCATATACATACAATGTTATTACTCCAGGTTCTCTAAACTCTGGAAAATATGGCAAAGTGATCGAATGGTCATTTTTACTAGTAGCATGAACATTGGTGACTTGAAAGGGTTCATAGTTTAGTGGTATATGACTGAAATATTTTTCTGCAGCCTGTGGGCTAATAAAGGATTGATTGGCTCCCGTGTCGATAAGGAATTTCAGTGGGGGATCGTTTATTTGAATATAGCCAAGCTGCTTCTGTATATGGAAATTAACCTCTATTTTAGTGTGTCGGACGGGGACATTTTGTGAAAATTTTCCTCCTCGGATGAAGGAGGTTTCTGGACTACCTCTTCAGCTACGGGATTCTCAGACCATTGTTCATAGGTGTTATTATAATCGGAATACTGCTCACAATTATTGTAGTCAGTATGACAGTAATCAATGTGGCCATAGTCATAGTCGTAATATGGATTATAATCACAGTCAATCTCATTAAAATTTACTTCATGTGTTTTGAAGTAGTTGCTAGGAGGCTGGTTTCCAAATTTTCGCCAGTCGTATCCCGCTGGGGGCAACGCCTTCGGAACAAAATGGCTAACGCCGCTCATTGGACGCGGAGCTCCGAATCTATAAGTTTGTTGAGGTTGATATCTATTATGCATCCTAAAAACGTTGCTCTGCGGGTTGTAATTTGGTGGAGGCGCCCGGAACATTTGCTGAGTACGAGTTGGGTCACGGGGAGGCTGATTATGTTGCCAATTTGGCTGCCATGCTTGATTAAATTGAGATTGCATGAATTGGGGCTTGGACGGACCAGGTGTATTCATTATTGGCTGTTTGGATGGGCCAGGCATGTTGAAGATAGGCATTTTTTGACTGAAGTTATTTAGAGGCAAATTAAAATTATTTTGAGAAGTCTGAGGTGGATGTTCTTTTCTACTAGGTCCTTCATTACGCTGTTGCATATAAAGTGTGTTAAGTTCCTCCTGCACAAACTCTAAAGCCTGTTCTACGGTCGCGGGGCGCATGCATCTAACCCTACACCCTAACGGGTCCTTCAATCCGCGTAGATATGCCTGTAAAGTCAATTTTTTATAAAGGGTGCGCTTAGCTTCAATTGTAGTGTCTACGCTTTCGTGGAGGCTGACATACAAGGTCCGTCCCAAAAGTATCGAACATTTTTTTTGGGAGTGTTGCCGAACGGCGGGAAGCGCTCCGCTTGACAACAGAAAGTGGTGGGGGGATCTAGCCGATACAGCGCGACCGGTCCCAGTTGGCTCCGAGCACCTGGAGCGGCAGGACGTGCGTTCGCGTAGAGCTCTAAACGACACCTCGTCGAAGTTTTTAAAAGTAGCGCGATGACGGATCCGTTAGAACAGAGGTACGCAGTGAAATTTTGTGTTCTACTCGGCAAAAATACTGTGGAAACCAACGAGATGATTAAACAGGCCTTCAAGGACAAAGCCTTGTCCGAATCCTCGGTCAGGAAGTGGCACAAGATGTTCCGTGACGGAAGGGAAGAGGTGACCGACGAAGCCCGCTCTGGTCGCCCTTCAACATCGCGGACCGACGAGAACGTTGACCGTGTGCGTCAGCAGGCCAGGCCAAAGCAGGAGTCCCGCTGGTCCCGCAGCCTCCCTACAGTCCTGACGTCGCCCCGGCAGACTTCTTCTTGTTTCCCAGCATCAAGTCGAAGCTCAAAGGCAAGCATTGGGGCACAATTAAGGACATCCAAGAAGCTACGACGAGGGCGCTGAAGGACCTACCCGTTGACGTCTTCCAGGGGGCCTTCCGGGCATGGAAAACTCGCCTACAAAAGTGCATCGATGCTGAAGGGTGTTATTTTGAAGAGTACTAATGTATGGTACCGATAAGTTCAATAAAAGTATTTTTCCTGAAAAATGTTCGATACTTTTGGGACGGACCAGATATGTCATTATGATACTGTATAAATTTTGGCACCGTTCATAGAACTCCTGTGGGCTGTTCGACCCTTGGGTCTGCATAGATAAATCATTATATAGTGCAGTTTCATCACGATGGTCAGCGAAATTATTTATTAAAGCATTTCGTATACCATTCCAACTTTCCGGAAGCCCACTAGAATTAATGAGTCTGGACGCAGGGCCCGTGATTTTATTCAATATGCCATTAATAATGGCTAAATTTTTTAATTCATTCCCTGGAGTCGTTTTAAAATGCGCGATAACCAGTTGGTCGCATATGTTAATAAATCGTGTTAAAACGTGAGGATTGCCATCAAATTCGGGCACTAGTCTCAAGGATTTAAAGATAATGTCTAGATCGTCAGCCATCACCAATTTTTCGGTTTCCCGGTTATCTACGGATATACGTCTATTCGCGTCCACCCAACTATTCCTATTATTTCTTAAACTACTATTTCGTGAAGCCTTCGGGTGAAAAATATTGAAAATTTACGTTAACACTACTAAAAAAAATGTTTACACAAAAACTTATAGATACGGAATAAAATAAGAATAAAGGAAAGAACACTAGGAAATAAAGGAAGCAAGAACTTGAAAGATTCAAGGTACTTACAACATAATATCTGGTGTCTTTTTCTGGTTGAATCGATGTCTGGATTCTCTTCTGCTGCAACCCGTTGTAGGTTCGAGTACCCGGAACGCGACTTGATAGCCTGCTCGGGCGGCTTAGGGGTGTAACAGTGCGATAATTTTACTCTAAATACCCAATACCGACCCGTGGGTATCCTACCGACTGCGCCAATTATGTGGTTTTGCAGCGGAAGATCCAAAAAAAATCAATTTTATTTAATAACGTATAATTAAAATTACAATACAATAAAAATATGAGACTCGACCGATGGTAGGTACAAGAATGAATTTTATTAATTTTAAAATAGCCACGATGAGGTAATTGATGTCATCAGCCGGTCACGTTATGCTGCATCGGCGCCTCGTGCAATGGGTCGTTGTCCATACTGAATTGGGGCGGTGCTTACTCGACGTATTACTTGTATTAGGGTTGGGTAACACACTTGCATAATATCATTGAAAAATAACAATAATAAAAAAAATCATTTTTAACCCTATTTTGACAATTATGTATTTTGCAGAGACCACATGCTTATAATGGTAATGTAGTTATATTTTGAACAATGGTTTTGTTTTCGGTCTAAATCTATTATATTATAATACAAGTACTCGTAGCAAAACATTGACAATCCTTATCAGTTATTAATATAATATATAATAAACGCGTAAGATCATTAAATTGTTATTATTTTTCAAGTTGATGAGTTTTATTCATAAAATTTTTAAATATAAGCTTATTATTTAATATAAATTGAACTATGTAATTATTTAATTTTATCTCAATTCATTTATTCATGAACATTATAAATATTGATAACATTAACTCATGGCCGCACCGGAGAAACCCCACCGATCAGGAGGCTTCACTGTCCTGCCGAAACGAGTACAATAATAACTATTAGAATTAACGGTATTATCAGCTGATTGTCGTCATAATGACAGTACATCAATGACTCACAGGGGCTATTATCAATTATCTAATGCTTTCTGTTGCGTCTTAATGTATTTCCCGTGTTATTAATGGTAACAAAATAAGACCGGGGATTCTTGACACCTATGACCTTGCCTGGAACCCACTTATTGTCTATTCTAACTCTAACTTTCTGTCCTTTAGACAAAGGATTTAAATTTCTCGATCTTTTATCATAGTAATGTTTTTGTTGTTGCTGACGAATTTTTAATTTATAATAAGTATTTTATTTTACATTGGGTGATAACAAAGTAGGTGTGCATGGAAGTATACTACGTAATTTCCTATTGTATAACAATTCTGCCGGTGAAGCTATGTCATTACTTATTGGAGTATTCAAATATTCTAACATTGCTAAATCAAAATCCGTGTGATCATATGACGTCTTTCTTAACATATTTTTTATGGTTTGTACCGCTCGCTCCACCTGACCATTAGATTGAGGATACCTCGGAGATGATGTTACATGTTGAAACTTCCATTGCTGAGCGAATTCATAAAAACTATTCGAAGAAAATTCTGGGCCATTGTCAGATATTACCAATTCTGGAATCCCTAGTCTACTAAAAATACCTTTCAAGTTTTTAATGACATTTTGTGACGTTATTGATTGCAATTTTGATATCTCAATAAATTTGCTAAAATAATCCACTATTATCAAATAACAGTGTTGTCCGAAATGAAAAACATGTACATCCACTTTACACCAGGCTCTGTTAGGTATTTCATGCGGTATTAACAACTCCTTTGTATTTTGTCTTTTGTACGTCATGCACGCCTGACACTGTGATAAGAAATCCTGCAACTGTGAATTCATAGTGGGCCAAAACATTATTTCGCGAGCTCTGAGTTTGCGTTTTTCGATGCCAAAATGCCCAATATGAATGTTTTTTATCATTTCATATCGCATGCATTCCGGTACTACTCTATTCCCCTTCCAGATAATGCCAAAATGAACCGTCCTTGAAAACTCATCCTTGCTATCCCAAAAACACTTTAATCTATCACTCACTTTACACTTTTCTGTCGGCC
Source organism: Hyposmocoma kahamanoa (assembly GCF_003589595.1). Lineage (NCBI taxonomy): Eukaryota > Metazoa > Arthropoda > Insecta > Lepidoptera > Cosmopterigidae > Hyposmocoma > Hyposmocoma kahamanoa. The sequence continues at coordinate 10,417,515 of NW_020654051.1, read as the reverse complement.
ATCCACGTTTTATCACTTTCACCAATTCTTGCAGTTCGTCATCATTTTTTGTGCATTTTTGAATTGCAATGAAATGCGAATCGGTCAATGGATTGACCGCAGTAAGTACACATACTTGCGCCTGCGCTTCGAGATGATCTCGGGGCTGTGACGGTGTGCACATGTTAGGAGCGACCGAGCGAGACAGAGTGTCCGCAATATATAAATATTTACCTGGTTTGTACACAAGTTTGAAAGAATAGGGTTGTAATCGTATTAACATCCGCTGCAAACCCGCGGGTGCGCTGGCAAGAGGTTTGTTTATTATGCTGACCAATGGCTTATCATCGGTTTCGATTAGTATGTCTGAACGCCCGTATATGTATGTGTAAAATCTTTCACACGCAAACACACATACATACAATTCCTTCTCAATCTGTGCGTAAGATTGCTCCGTCTTTGTAAGTGATTTTGAGGCGTAGCAAACAGGCAAATTATTTTGTATTAAGCAAGCACCTAACCCATTCCTACTGGCGTCTATTGAAATGACAACTGGTTTATTTAAATCGTAATATTTCAATATGGGCGGGCTGATCAAAAACTGTTTAATACTATTGAAACATTGTTCATGTCTTTCCTCCCAGTGCCACGCAATTCCTTTTTTTAACAATTCACCCAATGCAGATGTTCTATCCGACAAATTTGGAACAAACGTACTTATTTATACGTCACCAAACCTAAAAACCTTTCAACATCTTTCACACTTTGTGGCCTTGGCATATTTTTTATTGCAATCAGATGAGAATCATCAAGGAAAATTCCATTTTTAGTTATTTTATGACCTAGATATTTTATTTCGGTTAAACCTACTTTGCACTTCTCTCTGTTCAGTTTAATATTAATTTCTCGACATCTTTTTAATACAGTTCTTAACCTTTCATGATGAATTCTCTTCGTTGGCCCGTATACAAGCAAATCGTCGACAAATAGAACAACACCTTCTATGTCATCAAAGTTTTCATATAAACGCTTATGAAAAATTTCAGATGCCGAAGATATGCCATACGGCATTCTTAAAAACTTAAACCTGCCAAGACCGGTATCAAATGTACACAAGTCGGTAGAATGCAATTTTACTTGCCAAAATCCTTGTTTAGCATCTAAAGTGCTGAAATATTTGGCACCTGAAAGTTTGGCAGTGATTTCTTCAAAAGAAGGTAATTTGAAATGTTCTCGTTTTATAGCTCTATTTAGATCACGAGGATCAAGACATATTCGTAATTCTCCATTAGGTTTTACTACTAACATACTATTCACCCAATCTGTTGGGCCTTCAACCTTTGCGATAATACCGTCACGTTGCATTTCCAATAATTTATTTTTGACTTGGAATTTTCTAGGTGCATGTGTGACTGGTATTACACCGTCTTTTAACTGTATTTTGTAATCGCCCGGAAGGCATTCCATGCCAGTGAATACATCAGAAAATTCATCTAAAATATTTTCGCTACTGTAACTCGGAGTACCTGACATGATTCTTTTTATTAATTGCAATTCTTCACACGATTCTCTCCCTAACACAGGTGGTGACCCTACATAAACAACAATAAATTTCAAAAAATATGTATTATTTTTGAATGACACCTACCGCTACCTGAATAACCCCGTAATTTCATTGATGTACTGGTAAGATTGATAGGTTAACTCTATATAAAACGTTTTTCGGTAAAACATTTACATCGGCTCCAGTGTCCAATTTGAAATTAATTATTACATTATTTATTTTCAAGTCTGCCAACCAATCGCCTTTTGAGCTATTAATGTGGTATATTACCTGATCGGTGGAATCCTCCTCCACTGCATAAACTCGATCTCCCCTACACATTCTCGCGAAATGGTTCATGCGATTACACTTCATACACTCGGGGTATTGTTTTTAATAAGGTAAATGCAGATATGGCCGTTAGCGATCTGGTGAGTGATTTGTCCTCAATTGTTGCATTTAACTCTAAGACAGTAGAGGTTTCTAGTAGGAAACGAATAGTCAATCCCTGGATCACATCAGGGTGCATTCGAAAAAGAGATAAGCTTTATCGCAAATAAAAATCAACATCCTAATAATGAGATTTTTATCATTACATACAAGAGGTGTCGCAATTACTGTAACAACGTGTTTACGAACGTAGTGAATTTAAGAAACATAAAAATAACCCAAAGGAGACATGGAAACTTATTAAAAATATGACAAATTTGAATACTTGTACATCAACATCCGGTGAACTCTTATCTATAAATACTAATCCTAACTCATGTCTAAACTTTGTTAATGAGTTCTTTGCAAATGTTGGCAAAAACATAGCCTCCAGTATAATGGTCAGCATTGTCATGTTCCAGTCTCAAAATCTGAAGAATCTCAGATAAATTCTATGGCATTACTCGGCACTGACAGTGGGGAGATTGAGTTTTTCATAAGCGAGCTTAAGATAAATAGTGCAATTGGAATAAGAATAAGAATAAGAATAAGAATAAGAATATATTTATTGCATAACTAT
>NW_020654051.1:10306885-10359984 GCF_003589595.1 Hyposmocoma kahamanoa | reverse complement strand
CTATTGCAATAAAACGGCAATTTCATACTTTAACCCCTAATATTTCTTAAAATGTAACATAATATTACTCTGTTTTACTATGGATATTTAAGATTTGTCGGTGCGAATATTACATAGTTACATGGCGTGCGAGAAATTCTCTCTATGTCATGGAATTACTCGTAATTGGGTAAGTTTGATTGAGAAAACGATGTGAACCAAATTAGCTATGCTACACACACGTACCTTAATTTTCGAAGCTGGGTCTTTTGAATCCTGAGGCTGCAGAACTCACCACAAATTGATTCTTGTTATCAAAAATGAGTTTCACTTGTCGGTCGGCGTTGATATTATCAGTTACCATGTGTATGAAAATTAGGTTTTAATAAAATTCGATACGACCACCAGGGCAGCTTGAAATGGAATCTCTTTCAAATGTGTAATTTTTGATAAAAACGATTGCTCGCTCGCACGTTGTGTGAGCGTCCATCTTCTTTCCCTTTTACGTACATGTAGGCACAAACTTGATTCGTTTGCGCTAGCCAACCACTACGAAGGCCGTAACACGTCACAACGACAGACATTTTAGCTTTGTATCGGGCGGTTCTCACTCCGAAGTGCTTTCGATCGATACCGGTCCGAATTTGGGACCGGTTATCGATGATTTGACATAAGTATTTGCGGAAAGCTTACTCCGAAAGGCCAAATAACATTTAATGTTTTGAAGTTTGACAGGATTTTGATCCTAATCATGACATAAAATCAACGTTAACTGTCGAGGTAACGTTGGAGTATCGTTTGCTGCAAAATGTCGAGAATTTTGCTTATTGAAGAGGCTTTTGAGAGAGCACAAACGCGCAGATGTAGTAGAGCCGTAGTGTAAGAAATTATCATGTGTGAAGAACACTAAGTGATGCGGAAGTGTTAAGCAATTATTGGCTTATGGTAAGCATAATAGAAAAACTTTTTACGGAGGTGATTCCACTACTCCCTCCGCAAAAAAGTTACGAGTTAAAGCGAGGACTATTGACCACACTACCAAGTTAAGTAATTTCTTCAAATTATCGAGTTCTTAGGTTTTCGCGATTGTTACACTTATGAAATCAAAGTATTCAACATTTCCATAGAAAAAAGTAATTCAATAAATATTGTAAGCACGCCTTTCATTATGATTAATATTTCATGATAACCTATGATTGTAATGAGTGAGTGGAGTCTTGATTTAAAATAGATTGCAGAAATCAAATTATTCCATCATATACATAATTATTATAGTTTCGGGTTCCCCGTTGCGGGAATACATGATGATCCCAGTAGAAGGTACTGCTGAAAATTCACCCGAAGCCAGATTAGTTTAACAAAATCCATGAAAAAGCACGTTCCATCATACAGCACACCTTCGACCTACTGAAGGGGAGATGGAGATGAATAGCGGGAAAAATAACTAGATTGCACAGGTAGATTAAATGTTATAAAGTTACTGAACTCCACTCCAATTATGATCATGTTCATGGACATTCTAAAAAACCAGGGCAATAGTACCTTAACATCAGTTAAATTAACATCCATCAGGATGCATATTGATGAAGCGAAAGATGTATATCAGGATCGTAGCAAGCGGAAGGCTGTGGTCTCATTTATGTTACGCATATAGTTTATATTTGTAGGTGTGTTTATCACCCCTAAACTTAGTAGTTTATTATTTCAGGTCTGTACAACATGGAAGCACAATTAGAGCCACTGGAGCTTACAGAGGCAGAGCAACTCTAAGAGAATGAGAAGCAATCGCCCATGGTTATACCCTTGCCTACAGCTTTTGAGCTCCAGGAAGGCAGATGGGTGTGGTCAGAAATAATTAATCAATTAGTAGTATTTTGCAACTTTTTATTTTCAATGTTTACAAAGAATTAGGATAACTAGGCTGCCGCTACTGCGATACTGCCTGAAGTAACATCTGCGGCTGCGGTAATGCTGGCCGAAATATTCTCAACACTTGCCCGGATCGTTTTCACTTCGTCTAACCCTTCCTCCTTCATCTTCAAAAGTTTAGACCTGAAATTTGACAAGTAGTAAAAAGTAGGTACTTTATCATAATAGTAAATTCAGGATGTCCTATACCTATCCCATATTGGCGGCAAGTACTTCAAACATTGAAGACAGCTAATTCCAGTTATTGGAGACAAATTTATTTCTTAAAATAAGTTATGGGTGAATGGAGAATGGGCAAAATTCAAAGACTTTGGACCTAAAAGCGGCTGCTGCAAAAACACAGTTTTTATAATTCTTAAAGTTAAGCAGATCAATAATTATCGAAAGAATTGGAGGTAAAGTTAAGCAGATCTGATTTTAATACCCGGACCCGGGACAAGATAGTAACGATATTTTTTTACCAAAGGTGCATGAGTCAAGTTTATTTTTATATCCCACGGACGAAGCGGAAATAAAAATTTTAATAAAATCCCTCAACAGCACAAATTCTACCGGTGACGTGTGCACTAAGGTTTTTAAATCGTGTGCTGATGAACTATCACCATTACTGGCATACTTGGTAAACCTGTCCTTCATGGAGGGTACATTTCCATCGCCTCTTAAGATCTCCATAATAAAACCGCTGTTTAAGAGGGGTGAAAAAGACCATTTGGGAAACTACAGACCTATTGCACTTATATCTGTAATATCAAAGCTTTGTGAAAAGGTAATGCATAAAAGAATTACGGCTTTCCTATCAAAGTACAACATTATTAAAGTAGAGCAATTTGGATATAAAAGTTGAGGAATTTGGAATTCAAAAGGGAAAATCTACCACACAGGCATGTGTCAGGGTAATCAAAGATATTTCAACTTTTGCAGATAAGAAAGTACCTATCTGTTCTGTTTTATTTGACATGAGTAGGGCTTTCGATTGCGTTTACCATGCAGAACTCTACTATCCAAATTAGAAAGATACAGTTTTCGTGGCCAGGTGCATAACTGGATAGCAACCTAGCAACAGAACTCAGTGTGTAGAGGTATATAGTGAAGTTAAATAATAATAATAATGAGATTGAGACCCACAGATCAGAGTTTAAAGTTAATAAATACGGTGTGCCTCAAGAAAGTATTTTAGGTCCATTGCTGTTTTTATTGTATGTTAATGACCTTCCTGAAACGACAAAATATCCATGCACTCTTTTTGCAGATGACATATCAATCATTGTTAATAAGAATTCTGACATAGATTATGAAAAAGAAATAATTGACACTATATGTAATATTATTGACTGGCTTAAGATAAATAATCTGAAAGTAAATGTTTCAAAAACAAAGCTTATACAATTTTATAATTATAATGGAAAGCCCCAGAAACTCTCTGTAAGTTGTCATGGAGATGAAATTGTGGAATGCTCATCCAGCAATTTTCTCGGCATAGTATTGGATTCTCAACTGACGTGGAAACCACAGGTTGATTCAATATGTGCAAAGCAAAATAAACGATCAGCATTTAAATTTCAATAATCCCAAAAAACACAGATTGAAAAATTTAATAAACTTAAACTGAAGTGCACAAGTAACGAAACGTCAACGTCACTGTCAAATGATCAAACACAAACTCAATCTGTAATAAACTTATCGAACAAAACATTAGATCAGTCTGCTAATTTCAGTTTTGCAAAAGGGTTTGAATTACGCAGTGGCTCCTCGTCGTGTTCCATACGAAGAAATTATAAGTAACGTTGAGGATTGTCTAGTTAAAAACAACATGAGAAAGGAAGATTTGAAGGCGATACGCCAAGACGTTTCGTCAATATTGCGTTCAAATAAACAGCCCAGACCGAATCTTACTGGAGATAAATATAACGCGCTGAAGACCTTCCGCGAAGATCCTGAATTAGTCATCTTCCGTGCAGATAACATAAAGTAAGTTTGCATTTGACCTCCATCTCACCTGATGGAAAGTGACGATGAGATCCACGATGGAGCATGCACACCTAAATAATGCCTATTCACTTTTCAAGGCCCAAATGAATATTATAACGTTCAGGGAACAAGTCTGCAGGCAAGGAATTCCACTCCATAGCCGTTCGCCATATAAATGTGGAAGCGTAACGCTTCGTGCTTTGGAATATCCACGACATAGAGGAACCGAAGCCTACGCCTAGTCCCCCGGTGATGGAAAGGGGAAAGCGGAATTAAAGCGTGTAATTCCATCGCACACTCTACGTGATATATCTTGTAAAATACCGATATGCTGGCAACTTTACGGCGGTGTTCAAGGCTGTAGAGCCTTCGCCTCCACTAATTCCGAGTCACCTATAAGCTTCTTGGTTACGGTTGTCAATTACTCCATACACGACCGGACTTGTGCTTGGTACAGCTGAAGCAACTGTCCCGGTGTAAAGTTACGCCTCACGCTGGAAAGGATCCCAAGCTTCCTTGCTGCATGTAAGGCCATGGAGTCAATGTATTTGCCGAAGTACAAATTGGACGACAGGTCCATTCCAAGTAGCTGGAGACAGTCGGCTATCTTTATTTTATTTATTTATTATAACTATTTTTTTATTTATTAGATTTGCCAACAGAAATACACTATTGTACATGAACAAACAATAACATTACATAAAATACTCGAGTGTAAACCCAATAATAGGCAAATACAGCATGCACATATCAGAAGCTCGTGTCAAAAGCATTTTTTGTATGTTACATTACAGACAAATAGATGGATAAAACAAAACCAATAAGTAAACATGCTAAATTAAACTGTAAAGTTATGGTACTTTTAGTCTGACCATTTATACAATAAAGTTTTATATTTATTTAATGACAACGAAAACAAATCTAAGTCAGTTAATCTATGTTTACATGTTTTATGAGAATTATTGTACTCTCGGCAAACTCGGTTCAAAATAGCATTGTAGCCAACGTTAGTTCTGAACTTTTTGATTTTAAAAAGACGACAGTTACTTGGTCTGGCGTTGCGACGTGGAATAGAAAACTGGAGTTGTGATAAAAGTTCTGGGCAATCAATTTGCCCCGATATCAAACGATGTACAAAAACTTGATCGGCAATCCAACGGCGACGTTGAAGGGTGCACATTTGAAATGAACTTAGTCTGTCCTCATATCCCTTCAATAAGTGCAGCCTTCGTTGGTGGACAGTGAGGAAAAAGAGAAATCGCTTTTGGACGCTTTCTATGCGATCTATGTGATTTTGGTACATTGGGTTCCAAATGGGAGATGCATATTCTAAATTAGTACGAACTAGGGCATAATAAACTATTTTCAACGTCGTTACACTTTTAAAGGACCTACAATTCCTCCATACGAAGCCCAACATACGGAGAGATTTATTGATGATGCTGTCAAAATGATATTTGAATGAAAGCGCGCTGTCATATATGACTCCTAAGTTTCTGATATGGTTGACCTAATCTAGAATATTTACATCGATGGAGTATGATGTAGGAAATGGAACTTTCTTTTTAGTAAATTTAATATGCCTACATTTTTTTTGTTTAAAGGTAATTTGTTATCTTTAGTCCACACTGAAATTATATCAAGATCCTCCTGTAGCAATATTGAGTCAGTAATATTATCAATGGTTCTGTACATTTTTAAGTCATCAGCAAAAAAAATAAATTTGGAATGTTTGATGACGCTAGCGAGGTCATTTATAAAAACAAGGAAAAGAAGAGGACCTAAGTGGGAACCTTGAGGAACCCCTGAAGAAGCTAGAAAAGGGTCGGATTCGCAACCACCAACAACAACTTTTAGGAATCTGTTGTTCAGATAAGATGCAAACCACTTGAGAATTTTCCCATGTATACCAAAGAAACCCAATTTCTTGAGAAGTATTGCATGGTCCACTCAGTCAAAAGCCTTGCTAACGTCACTGTATATAGCATCGACTTGTCGACCTTCATCAACACCTTGACAGAGATCAGAGACATAACATGCCAAGTTGGAGGTAGTGGACATGTTAGAACGAAAACCATGTTGCTTCGGAGTCAATACTGATTTAAGGTGATAATTTAAAGTGGGTACAACAATTGACTCAAGTAATTTACCAAATGTCGACAGCAATGAAATTGGACGATAATTTTGAATGTCATAGCGATTACCAGATTTTAGTATAGGAATTACATGCGCGGTTTTCCATCGAGTAGGTAAAACACCGCGATCCAAAGACAAATTAAAGATTATTGAAAGTGGACGCAATAGTGTTTTTTTACAATTTACAATGAAATGGGCTTGAACACCATCCTGCCCGGGTCCTTGCTTAGTATTTAACATTTTTATGGATTTTGCAAGCGTCTTCGAGTCAATTGTAAAACTTGATAAAATGTTTGTAGGTAATGTATTTGCAGTGAACAGAGTACTTGAAGAACTAGGAGTTGACAGGTCATGTGAGTAGACAGAGGAAAAATGATTCGCGAAGGCATAACATATTGATTTGGGACAACAGAACAGGTCACCGTTAAGAGACATAACAGATGGTAGACAGCAGGTTTTATTTCTTTTGGAACTGATGTAGGACTAAAAAGGTTTCAAGTTGGAGAGATTGATCGAGGATTCGATTTTTCGTAAATAGTCCTTGTAGCAAAGTTCGCGTGAATCGGCAAATTCAAATTCATCTAGTTTATTACCGTATTTTTTAAATATAGCTCTAAACTTCTACTTCTCTTTAATCATCTTAATTAAGTTTTTGGTATACCAAATAGGAAATCTTTCAGACTTTGCTACAGTTTTAGGAACGTATTTGTCGATTATATTAAATAACAGTTTATAGAATTTATCGACAATATGATCCACAACATTGAAATCTGCAAATTCTTCCTCCCAGCAAATAGAACCTAAGGCCGAGTTAATAAGCTTGTAATCCGCAAAATAAAAATTGTATTTTTTAATAGGGAGCTTGTGTAAATTATGGCTAGTGGGTATACCTAACTCGAATAGGAGAGCCGGGTGACGACCAACTGTTTTTGACAAAGGTACTACAGATCTATTACAAGTTAAGCTGACGCCATGTGAAAAACTAAGTCGAGCAGACGATTTTCGGTATTAAAAGACTTATTATGTTGTGACAGATTATGCAGTGACATAAAGTCAGTAACAAGTGCGGACCAAGAATTGGACAATCCAGCTGATACAACCATTAAGTCGGAACATGATGTATCCTTAGTCCACGTTACTTGAGGAAGATTAAAATCTCCAAAGAGGAGAACTTTATCATTGTCAATAGATGACAATGTGTTACTTAAGGAATCTAAATATTAAAAATGTTGCTGTAATAGGAGGCGGGATATAAACTGCGTAGATTAGCACATCATAACAATTACCAAATGATACAGACACCCAAAGATCCTCAATGCAACTCTCGAGATGGAAAAGACGGGTTGAATTTAATTTACTAGAAACGCCTATCATTACACCACCGCCATCAACTTTAACGCTCGTCGATTTGTCGCGATCTCTACGATATATAGTATAGTTATTATTTAAAACTTCAGCATCCAAGACACTGTCGTTCAGCCAGGACTCAATAATAATTACAATATCATAATCATTAGAAAGACTGTTAAGAAAAACATTAGAGAGCTTACCCCTAATGCTCGTGGTATTTTGATAATAAATGCTTATATTAGGCATTTTATACAATAAAATACAGGAATCAATTATTCTAAATTCTGTAGGACTTCCATATTCTTAACCCAGACGGCTGGTGATTTGTCATCTTTTCTAAGCAAAATTCTTCCATTACGGACCCAAAGGAAACTGTAATTTTTATCTTTCTTGAATTGGCGCGCCTTAGCCTGAAGTTCACGATTCTTCGGTGACAAGTGTTCGGCAACGTAGATGCGTTGTTTGCCACCGCAGATACCCAGTGTAGCGGAGTTAAGTTTATCATCTTCCAAAGATTTAGCTTTGTTATACTTAAGGCAGGCAGCCAGCAATTCATCGCGTTACCTGGGAGAGCACAGCTTCACAACCACCGATCGTGGTCTCGAAGAGGATGGATTAGCTTTGGCGACTCTAGAACAGGACATAATTTCTTTATCGTCAAGAGAACAGCACACCACTGACGCCAGCTGTTTCACTGACGTCACTAAATTTTCATTAGAGAATTCGGGCAAACATTGAATTTCAAAATTGTTTGCGCGAGCATGCTGATCCATTTGGTCGATTCGATGGTGTAGGTAATTTAAATCCTTTTGGAGTTTAATATTATCTGTACGTAGATCATGAGCCTCTTTACGTAGGCTTTTAAGTTCTTTAATAGTGTCATCATGAATCTCGCTCATAAGTTCCACGGGTGCTTTAAGCTCGCGAAGCGATTCCATATCCTTCCGCAGATTATCCAAATCCGAACGTATGGTGCGTAGCACAGTAGTCTCAAACAAATCTGTGATTTTGGACAACATGGAAGATTCCATGCGACTCAGTCTATTTTCTATAGCTGCTGTTTGAGTACTGGAAAGTCCAATCAATAATATATATAAAAAATAAATGAAATATAAAAAAGCGCTATCAAGCTCTTTTGAGAGCTCAGGAGTCTTAACGCCCTCCACGGTAGAAACACAGTCCTCGCATTTCCAAGCCTTTTTTGCTCTAGCTGAAAGCTTTTTGTAATCATCCTTTTCCATGCCGGTACAAGTGCAGTGGTAAGATTTAGACATTTAGAGCAATCATGGCAATTAAGCTTGTCAGTAACGCTTATCAACAACGAACACTCAGCGCATTTACTCATTATACAGAGTAAATATAATTTTTTATACAGCTAAATTAGTAGGTAGAATCGGCGGTCCAACAATAACAGCCGTCCGGCCGTCCAGTAAAGATGGTAGGTAGCAGTGCAGTCGATGCGATCGGTTATGTTCGCGGTCGCGAGCAAAAGGTCATGAGCGCCGTGAAATCGACGTCGCTTACGCGTCATGTTAAGACACTCCGATATTACCGTAAAAAACGTAGATAAGTAGCACTTTCACTATTTATTTTAGCAAAATATTGACTATAACACTATATGATTCAAATTGGCAAAAATTTTATGAAAAAATACTAGTAAAATAACATATTAAAAGATAAACACTGAGATAAGTAAAGTGACACGTCCGCTTCTAACGATCGTTGTAGATACACCGGTAGATATATCGGTATGGATATTGGATATATCACGAAAAATCGGAGTCAGCTCAAAGGGACTCCGTTTTGTGGAGAATAGACATGCCTGCGTTTTGGTAGCGTTAAATTTGACAAGATTGGCATTGCCCCAATCGACGACTGCCTTGAATGTCAAATCCAAACGGCTAACCATGGACTCTCGTCAAGACTGGATTTCTTCTCCACTGACCCTTGCATTGGTCAAGTACCTATGTGTGTACTACAACTGTGGTGTCATCAGCATACGTAAAGGTACCTGGAATTAACATATCATTGATATGCAGCAGAAAGAGAGTTGCAGACAGTACGGAACCTTGAGGAATCTATCGCCATATGTTCGGAAGAGAAGCCTTCTAAGACCATCGAATCGAACGTTCGCTCAAGAAATCCGTGAACCAATTGCAACGGTCAGTGGGAAGCCCATAAGAGGGAAGCTTACTTAAAAGCTTGCGTGCCAGACCCTGTCAAAGGCTTTAGAAATATCCAAAGACACTGTAAGTGCTTCACAGTGCTTTTCTATAGCCTCGCCCCATATGTGACAGGCATACATAAGAAGATCCCCAGTTGATCGCCCTCTTCGGAATTTGTATTGGCGATCACTGAGGAGGTCGTTGTCTTCAAGGTACGACAGGAGACGGTTGTTGAGTACACGCTCCATAGTCTTGCAGAGTATGGAAGTGACTGAGATAGGTCTATAGTTGACAGAGTCAGCTCTGCTTTTTTCGGCATATGTTGCACGTTTGCTAGCTTCCACGACCTGGGAACTACACCAATCTCAAGTGCGGTACAGGTGTAGGCGTGTGAGAACAGGAGACAACTCAGGCGCACAGTTACGTAGGACTAGTGCTGGAATTCCATCTGGCCCGCTAGCTATATTCACGTCTAGATTACGCAGAGTTCTAAGTACCTCTTTTTGGCGTATGCGAATTGGCGCCATAGTACAGCCAGTCTGAGATAAGATGAGATTCAGACGCGAACTCTTTGCAAAAAGTGACGCAAAAAGAATTGCCTTGTCTTCTGCAGTATAGGCCAGCGTGCCGTCCAGCCTCAGCAGAGGTAGCATAGATGGGCGACAAAAGTTGGTTAGTTAGTGCGCGTGCGTACGATTGGAGCGCCTGATCGAACAGATAAAAATTTGACTACTATAGAAAATACGTTATTTTATTTTTTCCTTTGAAAAAGTATTTGTATAATGGTTTTTGTAAAAACAAACACTGTTGTACAAATTCGTTTTAGGGTCGCGCTCGCGTCGCCGAAACGCCGCCGCCGCCGATACTTTTTCGTCGGCGCGCCGCCGCCGGTTGATCTATTATCGGCGCTCATATTTTTTGAACGTAACAATGATATCTATTCATTGAGAGTAGTTTTTGAAGTGGACGCGTCCAGGTCCATTTTGCCCATTCTCATTTACTTTTCTCTGTTTCATATTCGTTTGCTTTTTAATTAAATGTTTAAATTTATGATGTTTCTTCTAATGTAAGATACTGTGTAGTACAAGTACAGAAGGAATTAATCCATACATATGTATTACCCTTTCCATCGGTATTATACAATTTGTTATGTTCCATATTTGAAGTACTTGTTACCCACACGCTATAGACATAGAACGCACTGTATGTATTACGAATATGTATGTCCTCACGAATGGGTCTTCCAGTCGTCTTCAGCCAATTTATATAAATATGCATTTGATGAATCAAGTTTAATTTTATGTAACCAAACTGATTTAAGTTGAAACTTACAAGGAATGGTAGCTTCAGGAAGAAGACCAAAAGGAGCTGAGGAGGGTCTGGGCGTTGCAAAGAAAGAAAACGGCAGCACCAATCCGAAAACCGGCAGCTCTGGTCCCGAAACCAGCAGACTGAGCGTTTATATTGAAACTGTAAACAATATATTATAATAAGTACAAAAAGCCGGAACGCTGCTATACAACCCCTACTCATGCGAATAAAAAACATTCAGACTTAAATTTAAATTTCATGCTGAAACAAAAAAAAATATCAGTGAATACGTGTGACAGATATTGAAACTAGATACCCATCATCACACACAGTGCTTGCTACAAATGCTGATGGGAAACTTGCGGGATGTTAATAAAATAAGTTATAGTTACGGAAAAGAGTTTAAATAAGCTCTGGTTTTTGGCAAGCCATACACTTCGCCAATTATGACGGCTATTCTATAATTGACTTCACTCAAAGGTGGAGTTGAGGCAGAAAGGCTGGCTCCAGCTCCCGTTTTCTTGGCAGAAAGGAGATCGAAGGAGAAAGTTTGTAATGAAGTAATGTAACCATTGTAACGTATTAAATTAATAATATTTTATTTATTGTATTTAGGATGTATTCGGAAGAGTCCCGTGTCCAACAGTGGAACGTATACTTAGAGTTATCGAACGAGGAATGCGCGCGAGCCATTTTTTATAGGCGACAACTGGTTCGGTTCCTCGCCCCCTTTGCGGGGTATCAGGCAAGCCGCTGTCCCGCTACCGCTTGGACGACGGGTGACTCCAAAATCTATCTTGAAGAGAGACGCACGCGCATTTTCTTGTAATAGCGATTTCCGCAAAGTTAATTTTTTTTCGTAATTTAAAGTATTTAAATCGTTTGTGTTTTTAAACCCACTTGTTTGGTAAGTGTTGAACACGTAACTTTCTTTTACTTACATATATTATGCCTTCTTGTAACGCCTATTTAAATTGTAGTCGTAACGGTTTTTTTTTTATTTTGTAATGTTTATCTATTTTTTTTTTGTAATTTGAAATGTTTTGGAATTTCCATGTTACTCCGTTCTGATTGTGACAATCACGCAACACTGCATTGATAACATGGTGCTTTTCCCCACCTCTTTGTTCACTGCCGTTGTCACAATCACGGGAGCAAACCGTGGACAGTGGTAACTGGACCTATGGGTATTCCAGGGTCCGAGGTTCCGGTACCTTATTACCGTTCTCCTCGTCGGCTGGCCTGAGCCCAGAGAGCGACACCGTGGCCTGGACATCTATTCGCGGACACTCTCAACCCGCACCCCCGGACTTCATTTCGGCGGACGGATCCGGTCCTGTCCCGGTTACTTCAACCCCGGACGTTACTTCGGCGGAACAGCCAGGGGAGTACCAGCTCCCGGTCGTAGGAAGGCAAAAGTTCAGTGAATAACCGTTGGGTTTTAAAATAACGAACCGCGCCCAAATAAATTTTGTTTACAAGGGTGTTCCTTCTTTTATTTAGAGACCCCCGTAACACTGGCGCCTGGCGTGGTTCTTAAGGTTATTATGGTTTTGCCTTCCTAAGCCTGGTAGTATATTTATGTTGGTGTTTGTGTGTTTTGTATTTTTTTTTTGTTTGTGAAACGTTATTTTTATTTTTTGGTTGCCAGCAACTAAGGTGTACGAAATACAACATACTTACGTAGGTTTTGCTTGTATTTTTTAATTTCCGTGCATTTGTCAAGTACAAGTAAATACAAATACATTGTTTAACGTGTTTTTAATTTGAATTTTTTGTAGTTGCTTGTTAACCGTTACAATAATTTGAATGTATTTAGTTTTTAGTAACGCTTACATTGCTAGTACAGTCGGCCACTTTTACATAATATAATTTAAAAGGTATTATTAGTACACATTAGTTGCAATTTTTTTTTTTGTTTTTGTTAAGTGGGTAATTTGATAATGTTAAAAGGTTGCGGCGGCTGCGCCCGCTACCGGAATGGCAGTCCGAATATATCGAGTGACTCACGTACACGGCTTTAATTACGAATCCCTAATTTCCCCTTAACCAGTAAATAACAGTGGCGACGAGAAGTACCAACGCGTTATTTTTTTTTGTTTTTAACAATGTCTAAAGTATCGGTTGGCGTAGTAAGTGTTTTTAATCACGAGCTTCAAGAGTGGGCCTTGTACCAAGGTCGTTTGGAACAATGGTTCTTAGCGAACGAAATTACGGATGACGGGGATAAAAGTGGTGCAAAACGACGTGCTATTTTACTCAGTAGTTTATCTGAGAATACGTATAGACTTGTACGTGATTTAGCGTTACCAAAAGACGTCGGTACGTTGACCTACGTAGAGGTCACGCAGCTGCTCGACGGCCATTTTAAAATAAAAAAATGTGGGTTTGCGGAACGTCATAAGTTTCATAGTGCCGTGCAAAACCCGGGTGAATCTCTTCAGCAATGGGCAGCCCGAGTGCGCGGGTTGGCCATGGACTGTGGCTTCGCAGCAAGCGCTTTGACGGAGCATCTGAGGGACAGATTTGTGCTGGGTATGGCTGGCGGCCCGGAGCGAGACCGCCTATACGGTGAATCGATGGAGGAATTGACCTTAGAAAAGGCATTACGACTGGCCGAGAGCGTCCGTTGTGCTCGAGAGGGCGCTAGGCAGGCAACGGCGATGACTTCCCCAGCTCTTCCCCAGTTCATAGACGTTCACAAGGTGGGGGCTCGTACGAGGTCGTCGGCTAGTTTCCAGTCTCATGGGCACATGAGGAGTCCACGAACACCCTCGGCATCGGCGGTAATGTGTGAAGTGTGCGGTTATAACGGTCATTCGAGCATAGTGTGTAAATTTAAAAATTATTCATGTAGGAAGTGCGGCTCTAAAGGACACTTGAAACGCGTGTGTAAGAGTGCTCTAAATCAAAATTTTTTGCATTATTGTGCAGAGGAGGTTGGTGAGGATGATGGTAAGCGATTATTATTCAATATTACTTCTATAAGTGGCGAACCAGTGCAGGAGTCGGTATCAATAGGAGATATTCAGTTGAAATTTGAACTAGATACAGGTTCTGCGGTAACAGCCATGTCAGAAAAAACTTATAAAGCATATTTTATGAGTCACGAGTTGCGACACAGTGATAAAACTTTGCTTAGTTATGATGGTAAATCAATAAAAACTTTAGGGATAATTTCTCTTCCGTTTTCTTACAAAAATATGAAGAAAAATGTAGATGTTTATATAGTAAAAGGTGGTGGGCCGCCCCTACTTGGTCGTGACTTCATGGCAAAATTTAATTTACAGATTTGTCAAGTAAATAATTGTGAGTTTAGTGTCGATGAAACTTCGTTTATTCAGAAATATCCTCAATTATTTTCAGACAAATTAGGCTGTTGCATAGGAGTAAAAGTTAAATTAAATTTAAAATCGGAATCAACTCCTATTTATATAAAAGCGCGTCCTGTTCCTTTTGCTTTGCGCCCTAAGTTAGAGGATGAGTTGAACCGGTTACAAAGTTTAGGTATAATCGCACCCGTCCGGCACTCCGAATACGCAAGCCCAGTAGTGCCAGTATTGAAGCACGACGGCAGCATTAGGTTATGTGCGGATTACTCATCGACACTAAACAAGCAACTTTTAATTGACAAATATCCTCTGCCACGTATAGATGAGCAATTCGCGAAGTTATATGGTGGAAAGCAATTCACAAAATTGAATCTTTCAAGCGCTTATAACCAGCTATTATTAGATAACGCATCACAAATATTGACCTGTATTAATACTCATAAAGGTTTATATAAATACAATCGCCTAGTATTCGGTTTATCTAGCGCGCCGGCAATTTTTCAAAGAACGCTAGAAAATATACTATCAGGCATAGACGGCGTGTTACAGTTTTTAGACGATATTTTAATTACAGGGAAAACAAAAGAGGAGCATTTAATGCGATTACACGAAGTTTTTCAGAGATTAGAAAAGGCAGGTCTAGTGTTAAGAAAAGAAAAGTGCAGTTTTTTTCAAAATTCCGTATCGTATTTAGGCTTTATAATAGATAAAAACGGGTTGCACAAACTCCTGAAAAAATCAAGGCCATTATGGAAGCAGAAAGGCCACGTAATGTTAGTGAACTGAAGTCCTTTTTAGGCCTCGTAAATTATTATAGGAATTTTGTAATAAACGCTTCAAGTATACTAAGTCCGTTACACAACTTGTTACAAAAAAATAAAAAATTCGATTGGTCAGAGGAACACGAGAGGGCATTCAATTCAATTAAAAAGGAATTATCAGCAGAAAAAACGCTTGCGCATTTTAATCCCGAGGCTAAAATTATTTTAACAGTAGACGCATCTCTGTTTGCATTAGGTGCAATATTGTCTCAAGTAGAAGAGGGGATAGAAAAGCCAATTTCATACGCATCAAGGTCGCTTACTCCTGCCGAAAAGCAATATAGTCAAATACAAAAAGAAGCGACAGCTATTATATTTGGGGTTCGGAAATTTCATCACTATTTATATGGCAGAAAAGATGCTTTTGTTTTAAGAACTGACCATAAGCCGCTTCTTTCTATATTTCGACCAAGTAAGGGAGTTCCCGAAGTATCCGCCAACAGATTACAGAGATATGCGCTGTTTTTAACAGCGTATAATTACGTAATAGAATATGTGCCTAGTTCACACAATTCAGCTGATTTTTTAAGTCGCTCCGTATTGTCTCGTAACTCTGACTCAAATGAGATAGAAGATAGCAATGTAAACAGAACCGGTTTTCGGCCGGACTCGGCGACTTACATTAATTTTGTATGGCAGCCGCTATCGCCGCCTATGGGAGTGGGGGACGTGAAGCGGCAAACAGAGATCGACAGCGTACTTAAACAAGTAGCTATTTATGTACAAAACGGTTGGCCTAATAAAGAAAAAATAAAATCGGAACAAAAACCATATTATGAGTGCAGATTAGAATTAGCGGTAGAACAAGGTTGTTTGATGAGAGGAAATAAATTAATTGTACCGAAATCGTTAAGACAACAAGTAATTGAAGAATTGCACTGGGGACACTTAGGAATTAGCAAAATGAAAGCCGAGGCGCGCTCGCGGTTTTGGTGGCCCGGGCTACCTAAAGATTTAGAAAATGCCGCAGCCACATGCAACGTGTGCCTACAACTGCGGCCCGCGCCAGCACGCGTACCGCTTACTCCGTGGCCTTATCCGCCAGAGCCGTGGTATAGAGTGCGCCTGGATCTGTTAGGCCCCATTCACAGTAGAACTTATTTAGTCGTAGTGGACGCTTACTCCAAATGGGTGGAGGTATTTGACGTTAGTGGGGGGTACAGTACCAAAACTATAATAGAGAAACTATGCGAACTTATGGCACGGTTTGGTTTAATAAAAACGATTTGTTCAGATAACGGGACTTCGTTTGTTTCTCAAGAGTTTGAAAAATTTTGTTCGTTAAATGGAATCATACACCTTACCTCACCTACCTACCACCCGGCTAGTAACGGTCAAGCTGAAAGCTACGTAAAGATAATCAAGAGAGCTATAAAATCAAGTTTGTTGTCAGGGACAAATATAAGAGACGTAAACGTAAAAATGAATGAATTTTTATTCCATTATAGGAACTCCATACATTCAACAACAAACCGTTCTCCTGCACAGGTTCTCTTTGGCAAAAACTTGAGATGTAGATTGGATTTCATGAATCCATTTTCAGTATCACCAACTCCAGCTGACACAAACATTGCAGATACAGTAAACAAAAAACAGTGTTCGCAGGTTAAATATTATCGTGGCAGTAGAAACATTAACTTTGAAATTGGCGATATGGTGTTAATAAAAATTAATTACAGCCATAATGTGTTTTGGACAAAAGGACAAATAAGGAAAAAAATTGGACAATCAGCATATTTGGTTTTGGTAGAGGAAGACGGGCGTATTGTAAAACGCCATAAAAATCAGATTTATGAGCTAAGAGGGGAGGAAGGGGTACCCCTGTCGGAATGTTCAACGGGGAAAACGGGGCGGATGACTGACCCCCTTATACCTGGGAATGTGCCCATGGTCGACGACGATCAATTTGTACCTCCCTTAATATTGTCGGAGAATGTCTCGACTCCAGATGGAAAGGAAACCAGCTCAGTCATTAGCCAGGCATCCGCACCGATGCAAAGTACCGCTTCCAGCGACTCGGGAGGCGGCTCGACAGGTGTAGAGTTGGAGTTAGGAGATGTAGCGCTCTGCGACCGTCTATCGGCGCAACCTAATATAGAGTCTGGCACATCGTCCGTAGCCGCGTACGAACCGCCTCCGGAGACGAATGTTGTTCAACCACGAGTCCTAAGGCCTCGCAAACCTAGAGATTACAAGAATTTTGCATTGTGATAGTCTGTATTAGTTTTAAAACTATTGGTGGAGGGATGTTAAGTGGGTAATTTGATAATGTTAAAAGGTTGCGGCGGCTGCGCCCGCTACCGGAATGGCAGTCCGAATATATCGAGTGACTCACGTACACGGCTTTAATTACGAATCCCTAATTTCCCCTTAACCAGTAAATAACAGTTTTCTGCTTATTGTATGTATTATAATTATTTTTTGTTTTTGTTCTTTTATATCATTTTAGTTGATTGTTTACAACCGTGACGTTATTTAATGATAGTTTATGAATTGTAACAGACGGAGTAGTTTGCTTTTACCTGTTCAACATTTACCATATATCTAAAAAGTTAACAATTTTAAGATTTTTTTTTACCCTCATAATTTTTTTTTCTTTCTACGCTTTGGAACTTAAGTTTTTTTTATTATTATGTCTTATCCGGTGAAATTTATGTCTCTTCAAAAGACTGAATTGGAGTACGAAGTGTCCATTAGAGGCGAAACTCCTGCTGCCACCGTTCAGGAATTACGCAAACAAATTGCTAAATGCGGTCCCTTATTTCCTTCGGAGGATATCCTCTCTAGCCCATTTGGCCCCTCGGAAGATCTCAAAGGTGTTCTGGATGTTCTCGAGAGGGCAAATGCTAATTTGGATGGCGCATTAGATAAGAATGTTGTTCTCCGTACTCAAAATTTGATGAATCATCTGTATCATCGGCTTAACCGCATTGTTTGCAATGATGCATTGAAACAAGGCTATAGAGAGTGCGTTGAGTTGTATAAGCATACGCTTACTAAGCTTAATACGCTTAAAGACAGTGCTTTAGATCCATTGGCTGTTTCTGGTAGTGAGTTTCCTGTCGCAACCGCTAGCTCCGCTTTACCATTAAACATCACGGTATCTTGTGAGGGAAATAGCGCTAATAACTTTTCAAAATTGAAATTTGATGGCAAATCGTGTGTACGTGCTTTCATTCAACGTATTGATGAGTTTTGTAATGCAAAGAATATTTCGCATAACAAAATTTTATCAAATGCTACTGAAATATTTACTGGGGAAGCAATACATTGGTTTAGAAGTGTTAAGGATACCGTCTCAACTTGGGACGAGCTTGTGGTCTTACTAAAACGTGATTTTGATCAGTCTGACTACGATTACAGACTGCTTTCTGAAATTAGGTCTCGTACACAAGGAGAATCAGAAAATATAGTAATTTACTTATCGATCATGTCGGGACTTTTTTCACGTCTAGCTAAAAAGTTATCAGAAGCCGACCAATTAGAGATAATTCTCCACAACGTTCGCCCATGTTATGCGAATATTTTATGTTCTGTTGCAGAATTAAAGTCAATTGAAGAGCTTAAAAGTGTTTGTCGTAACTATGAAAGTATACAGGCACGTCTTTCTCAATTTAGGTAACCTCCAAGACTTACGCCTCATACTTTAGCACCTGAGTTTGCATATTCTGGTAGTTCACACACCAAACAGAACTATAATAATTATAAGAAGTTTGATTCACACAGATACAACAGTAGCACTAACACACAAAATGATAATTATCGTAATAAGTCCAACACGTACAATAATAATAAAAATAACAATACCCCCAATAATTATGTACATACTATAGATTCTTCAAATCGTAAAACACGTTACTGCCCTCGTTGTCGTACTGATACACATAACCTCAGACAATGTACTGCCAACAAGAACGAAATATTCTGTTTTGTTTGCGGGCACAAAGGAGTTAAAACTCCTGACTGTCCAGGTTGTCTTAAGAACAAGACTCCAGTTTCAAAAAACTAGCATCTGAGAGTTGTATGAATGATGATTTTGATAAAGATGATTGGAAGAAATGGCTTGAGACAATAAAATTATTTTTTCAATCTTTCAATATTCATACAATTCTCGATAAAAAATTTGAACTGGACAATAGGCCTTACGTATCCATACAAATTAATGGTATTAACATTAAAGGACATTTAGATTCAGGATCCGCGATCACTATTTTGGGCAATGAAACGCATTTAATTTTTCAGGAACAAGGCTTGCCACTTGTAAGGGAGGATTGCATTTCAGTAACAGCGGCAGGGGGTCAGATTCTTCGAAGTATTGGCTTTATGAACATACCAGTTACCTTTGAAAATCAATTTCATATTTTGAAAGCTTTTGTAATACCTAACATTACGCCTGATCTTATTTTAGGAATTGATTTTTGGCATAAATTCCAACTTTGTCCTAAATACATTAGTAGCATTGTAACAAGTAATAATAATAATGATAGTAAATCATTTGGTGGTTCTCAATCAGCTTTCATTCAAAGTTATTCAAACTTAGATGATTCTCAGAGACAATTAGCCGATAATGTAATTAAACAGTTTGAGGATGTATCTACTCAACGTAAAGGTCTTGGAGTTACACATCTTATAACTCATCATATTGACACTGGGGACTCTAAACCTGTTCGTCAACGTTACTATCGGTTGTCACCTGAAAAACAACGCATTTTAATTGAGCAGGTTGATGAGATGTTGTCTTTGGATGTGATTGAACCCTGTGAGAGTGCATGGTCTTCACCGGTCTTGATTGTAGCGAAGAAGAATGGACAACCTAGATTTTATTTGGATAGCCGCAAGCTTAACTCTGTCACCAAACGCGACGCTTACAATCTACCATACATTTCGGAAATTTTAGACAATCTTAGAGATGCGCGCTACCTAACTAGCATAGATTTATCTAAAGCTTTCTGGCAAATTCCTATCGCGCCGAAGGATCGCGAAAAGACAGCATTTTATATTCCTAACAGAGGCACTTTCTGTTTTAAAAGAACCGCTTTTGGTCTTACAAATGCTCCTGCGACACAACAGAGGCTTGTTGATTTGTTGTTTGCCGAGTTCGATCTTAATGTCTTTGCCTATCTTGATGATATTATTTGCGTTTCTAAGGACTTCAATAGTCACGTGACTTTACTTTTGCGCGTATTAGATAAATTTTAAAACAGGCAAATTTATCAATAAATCTTAACAAATGTGAGTTCTTTAGGTCGCAGCTCAAATACTTAGGTTATGTCGTCGATAGCTATGGTTTACGCACGGACCCTGCAAAGGTTGAGGCCATTCTTAATTACCCCACACCTACGAGTCGTAAAGAACTCAAAAGATTTTTGGGTACTGCAACTTGGTACAGGCGTTTTGTCCCTAATTTTAGCACAGTGGCAGAGCCTTTAAATAAGTTAACATCGACAAAGAAGGGCACCCCTCCATTCAAGTGGACCCCTGAAGCAGCTTCTGCGTTTGAAAAGCTGAAAGAGTGTCTGGTCTCTGCTCCAGTTCTGTCATGTCCGGATTACAGTAGGCCTTTTGAAGTACATACCGATGCTAGCGGTTACGGTATTGGTGCAATGCTTACTCAAACTATCGATGGCAAGGAGCATCCGATTGCTTACATGAGTAAGTCATTACCTGCAGCTGAGAAAAATTATAGCATCACTGAACGCGAGACCTTAGCCGTTGTGACCGCTCTCGAATATTGGCGATGCTATATTGAAAACGGTCAGCCATTTACCGTCTACACTGACCATAGCGCCCTCAATTGGTTTCTGTCTATTAGCAACCCTACTGGTCGTTTGGCTCGTTGGGGAGTGCGGTTGTCAGCATTTAATTTTGTCCTAAAACATCGACGGGGTTCTGAAAATGTTATTCCCGATGCCCTTTCCAGGAGCGTTCCAGTTAGTACCATTAGTACTTCCAACTCTTATTTGGACTCTAAAGATACTTGGTACAAAAATATATATTTCGGTTGCTTAAATAATCCTTAAAATTTTCCAAATTTTATTATTAAAAATAATACATTGTTTCGTTTATCAAAAAATAAACATGAGTTAACGACAGAATTCTCATGGAAGGAAGTCGTTCCTACTGAATTCCGTGAGAAGATTATTTCCGAAAACCATTCTGATACTACTGCTGCTCACATGGGCATCTTCAAAACTTACAAACGTCTTGCCTTACGTTACTACTGGTCTGGTATGTACGGAGATGTAGTAAAATATGTAGGTTCTTGTGGAAAATGTTTATCATATAAGTCACAAAACCATCATTTGCTAGGAGAAATGGGTCGTCCGAAACGTTGTTCACGACCATTTCAGACCATTTCAATAGACCTTATGGGGCCTCTCCCCACAACAAAGTTGCGTAATAGCTATATCTTGGTTGTTACGTGTTGCTTTTCAAAATTTTGTCTAATATTTCCTATTAAAAAGGCTACTTCGGATGTTATTACGAAAATTCTGGAGGAGTCTGTTTCTCATACATGGCATTCCACAAACTATTTTAATGGATAATGGCACGCAATTCACAAGCAAAATAACTGATGCTCTGTTTAGAAAATACAGCATTCCTAACATCCATTACACTCCTAAATATACTCCTCAAGTTAACTTGGTGGAAAGGTACAATAGGACAATAATAACCTGTATATCAATGTATGTGGACGACGATCATAGGTCATGGGATTTGTTTATTCCCGAGGTTCAATTCGCAATAAATAACTCCGTCAATGAGGCTACAGGATTTACACCTTCATTTCTAGTATTCGGTCGGGAACTTGTTACTTGCGGCTCGCATTACGTTGACAACGACCACGACAGCGAATTAATATTTTTACCTCGTGACGCTTACGCCGAAAATTTGGGCAAATTGTCCGTTATTTTCGATGACGTACAAAAACAGCTATGGCAGGCCCATGAAAAAAACACTACACGTTACAATTTGAGACGTAAATTTGCCGAGTTCAACGTTGGTGACATAGTTATGAAGCGAGCTTACTTCATAAGTGACAAGGATAACTGTTTTTCCAAAAAGTTGGCCCCAAAATTCATTAGGGCTAAAATTATCACTAAAAAGTCACCCTTAGTTTATGTGTTGCAGAATATGAACGGTAAAGACCTAGGCACCTGGCACATTAAAGATTTGAAGTTAGTTGGTGTTAATAAATAGTTAAGTTCTTTCTATTTTTCTTTTGCAAAATTATTCCTTCGCGCTCCTTTTCTAACTTAACTGAGACAAGTATTTGCAAGGTCCCTAGTACGCAGGTACTACTACTGTATTCTCAATGCGGATTTTATTTACTTTAAGAAAACAATAAAATCCTTCACTGCGCGCGGGGGTATTGTAACGTAGTAAATGAATAATATTTTATTTATTGTATTTAGGATGTATTCGGAAGAGTCCCGTGTCCAACAGTGGAACGTATACTTAGAGTTATCGAACGAGGAATGCGCGCGAGCCATTTTTTATAGGCGACAACTGGTTCGGTTCCTCGCCCCCTTTGCGGGGTATCTGGCAAGCCGCTGTCCCGCTACCGCTTGGACGACGGCTGACTCCAAAATCTATCTTGAAGAGAGACGCACACGCATTTTCTTGTAATAGCGATTTCCGCAAAGTTAATTTTTTTTCGTAATTTAAAGTATTTAAATCGTTTGTGTTTTTAAACCCACTTGTTTGGTAAGTGTTGAACACGTAACTTTCTTTTACTTATATTATGCCTTCTTGTAACGCCTATTTAAATTGTAGTCGTAACGGTTTTTTTTTATTTTGTAATGTTTATCTATTTTTTTTTGTAATTTGAAATGTTTTGGAATTTCCATGTTACTCCGTTCTGATTGTGACAATCACGCAACACTGCATTGATAACATGGTGCTTTTCCCCACCTCTTTGTTCACTGCCGTTGTCACAATCAGGGGAGCAAACCGTGGACAGTGGTAACTGGACCTATGGGTATTCCAGGACCCGAGGTTCCGGTACCTTATTACCGTTCTCCTCGTCGGCTGGCCTGAGCCCAGAGAGCGACACCGTGGCCTGGACATCTATTCGCGGACACTCTCAACCCGCACCCCCGGACTTCATTTCGGCGGACGGATCCGGTCCTGTCCCGGTTACTTCAACCCCGGACGTTACTTCGGCGGAACAGCCAGGGGAGTACCAGCTGCCGGTCGTAGGAAGGCAAAAGTTCAGTGAATAACCGTTGGGTTTTAAAAAAAACGAACCGCGCCCAAATAAATTTTGTTTACAAGGGTATTCCTTCTTTTATTTAGAGGCCCCCCGTAACACCATACCTACATTTAGTTCAATGTGTGTACTGACAATAGACAAAGTCCAACAATTACAATATAAAATAAATAAATAAAATAAAGAAACATACCTACTTTCTGCCACTGTTTCGTGATCTTGACGGAGTCTCCTAACCCCTTTAGGGTTGTGGTTAGTTTCGTCCACTATCTATAAGCACGAGCCCTTCAACATTCCGCAACAGGTGGCCGCAGGTGAAGACCTATTTTATGCTCTTGCATAAAATCAAAAAGCATCTCTATTTGTTCGCCGGTCGCATTGGTGGACATTCTACAACAAATATGTTTATTAGACACTATTTTGTTGTAAACAATACTGTACTTACCTTTTACTAAATAGAAGAAAATGCACCTCATGTTCAATATATTTTACACACTGCTACTGTTGATAACTTGTAAATGTAATGGAAAAGAAAAATAAAACAATAAATCTTAGACTATTTTCCATCCTGCAATAAATACAGCATTATTGATATGATAGCCAGCCAGCAGGGAGAAATATTTGTATGGCCTACATTTATTTCTCTCGTGAGTTTGGGTGTAATTTGTGATTGTCTATGTGTGTGTCCATGGCACCCGCGACACAGGGTTTCCCTAGTGCGGGGCTATGTTGAGTGTGTGTTTGTTTAATTGAGGATTTTTAATATTGTGCATCTTAAAAGACCTATTATTTCCATTCACGATAGGCGATCCGTCATGGTCTATGGCCACGAAGAACGTCCGTTACCGATCCGCAATTACTCCGTAATACTTTCGTAGTAATGTACACCGGACGAAGCACGATCCCATTGCGTTTCAATCGTTATAACGTTTTAGCTTCGTATCGGGCGGTTCTCATTCCGAAATGCTTTCGATCAATACCGGGCCGAAGTTGGGACCGGTTATCTATAATTTGACATAAGTATTTGCGGAAAGCTTACTCCGAAAGGCCAAATGACAGGTGATGTTTCGAAGTTTGACAGGACTTTGATCGTAATTATAACATAAAATCGACGTTAGCTATCGAGGTAACTGTAGAGTATCGTTTGCTGCAAAATGACGAGAATTTTGCTTATTGAAGAGGCTTTGAGAGAGCAAAAACGCGCAGATGAAGTTGAGGCGTCGAGTAAGAAATTGTAAGGTGTGGAGAACACTAAGTGATGGGGAAGCGGTAAGCAATTGGCTTACATAGCAAGCATAATAGAAGAACTTTTTGCGAATGTGATTCCACGGAAGGATTTTAGTAAACGTGACGGCAGAGGCGGGTTGAGGGGTGGTGAGGGGGTAGGGGGAGGGAAGTAGACACCCTCGTGCAAAATTTCAAAGTTAGGACGTTGATAGTTTTCGAGATATTCATTTTTGAAAATTCGAAAAAATAAACTCAAAAGAGGGGAACCCCCACGAAGTTTCAAACAAAGAATATTATTAGTTTTCGAGAAAAAAAATTGTGAAAAATAACCTCAAAATCATATATTTTGACGAATAGAAAGACTTCCGCGTTTTTATAAAAAAAAACCTAACTTAACCTTTATCTATCCAATTCGTTTTTGCCCAGAGAGACTTCCGCGTTTGTATAAAAAAAACCTAACTTAACATAAATAATCTAATTCGTTTCTGCGGACAGTGCGCAAAAAATGTGTGTGTGTTTGATTTTAATACGCTTAATGCA
Organism: Hyposmocoma kahamanoa; assembly: GCF_003589595.1. Classification (NCBI taxonomy): domain Eukaryota; kingdom Metazoa; phylum Arthropoda; class Insecta; order Lepidoptera; family Cosmopterigidae; genus Hyposmocoma; species Hyposmocoma kahamanoa. Next base: position 10,335,014 of record NW_020654051.1, on the reverse strand, counting down.
TAAAGAAAGGAGGAGAATTTGGACTTTTGCTATATGTTCCTTCTGTTGAAGTTTTTATTGTAGTCGTACTGGCTACAAACAGTTCAATGTATTTTTTTACAATGTGACTTTTTCGTTTCGACTACCATCAGAATTTGATCCATTGGTAATGGCTTTACAAAATTCGACTGTACAGGTAACTTCCGAGTTAGTAAAACAGAAATTCCTCAATGAAAACGCAAAGCGTGAATCGAATGAATTGGTTCTTGCTTCGAATGAGAGAATCGCGAAGCCGCATAAAGAAGTAGCGAAGAATATTATTTGCTATCATTGCAAAGAACCTGGACACAAGCGACCGGTTTGCCCATTGTATAAGAAAGTCAAGCAGAAAAAGAAGGAAAGCCAGAAAACTCGTTACGAGTCTACACTTATTACCGCCTTAGGCGTTGGAAGCAATCTTAGTCCCACAGACTGGTATGTCGATTCTGGAGCCTCTTCACATATGACCTGCTCTAAAGAATGACTTACCAATTTCAACCCTATGCCAGAGAATAAGGACGTAACTCGTGCCAATAATAGAGAGGTAAAGTCAGCTGGCGTCGGTGAAATATTGCTTGTAAAAGACAGTAAGTCAACTTTGAGTGGCATTAAAGAAGTTTTGTACGTTCCTGAATTGAGTACAAATATCTGTATTAAGGCTGTTGATAAGGGTATTACTGTTGTATTTGATAAGTAAGGTTGTTCTATGTACCAACACGATGGTGTAAAGGTTTAAAGCAAAACAGTAGGTCATGCAACACGCAGCGTTGGTGGCTTGTACAAATCAGATCAGGTACCAATTTACCCGGAGCGTGCTATGGCAACCGAGGCGAACGCTACTTCAAGCCTGTGGCATTGTAGACTTGGCCACCTGTGCCGCGTCGCTTTGGAACACCTGCGCAAAGCTAAAGGTATTGAATATTCTTCTTTGGATAAAAACCCTTGCATAGCCTGTATAGAAGAATAACAGCAGAAAACCCTTCAAACCGATTGAATATAACAAAGGCACTAGAATGTTAAAAGTACAACTTCTGATGTATGTGGGCCTTTTGACGTAATATCTTTAGAGTCAAATAACTATTTAGTTATTTTTGTTGATGATTTTTCTAGGATTCCTTTTTCTTATTTTGTACGCTCTAAAGCGGATGTTAAGAAATTTTTTTTTGAATTTGAAGCTTTTGTTGAGGAGACAAACTTCTCATAAGATAAAAAACTTACGTGCCGACAATGGGGGTGAGTATGTTAATGCTGAATTCGAAGCGTGTTTGGCTTCTAAGGGTATTAAGCACCAGACTAATGTCCCGTATTGCCTACAATCCAACGGGGTTGCTGAGAGGACGAATAGGTCCTTAGTGGAGAGAGCTAGGTGCATGTTAATAGATAGTAGCTTACCAAAGGCTTTCTGGGAAGAAGCGGTACGTACTGCTGCTTATTTGAAAAATAGATGCCCTCATATAGCTTTAGGAAATCGTACTCCGTACGAGATGTGGTATAATAGAAACCCAAATCTCTCTCATTTGCGAATATTTGGTTGTCGTGCATATGTTGATGTACCATCTTGTAATCGCCAAAAGTTAGACTCTAAAGCAAAACAGTACATTTTCGTCGGCTATTGCGATGATAACAAATCGTATAGATTTCGTGATCCCTCCAATATAAGAAAAACTATTAAAGAGCGGGATGTAGTATTTTTAGAGGATTTTTTCTCAAACGATAAGATAGGTGATGATTCAGTTCGTCAAAATACTGTTCTCCCTGCTGATAACAATAATTTACAGGAGCAAGGCAGTTCAGTTGATCTTGTAACGAGTACAAGCACTGCTGCGACGCTACCACCCGTATCCGTGGCCTATCCTCTCCCTACAATTTCAACAGTACTGGTTGAGGAAGAAGAGACACCTGTGGAACCTGTTAAAAGGTACAATTTAAGAGAAAGAACGCCTGTAAGTTGCTGTTCTATCTGTTGTTGTTCAGCGATACGTAGTAGTGAGTTGAACGATGAAACTATATTTTATTCTGATGCTCTTTCACGTCCTGACAAGCACTCGTGGATAGCTGCAATGGAGGACGAATACAATTCCTTGATGACTAACTGTACCTGGACCTTAGTAGAAAATACAGGACAAAAGTCATACCATGTAAATGGATCTTCAAGTTAAAACGTGATTTTGAAGATAAGATTAATAGATATAAAGCACGGTTAGTTGCAAAAGATTTTCGTCAAAGCTGTGTAATCGATTACGAGGAAACCTTCTCGCCGTTAGTTCGATACTCGTCGCTAAGGCTTTTAATTGCACTAGCCACAGAACATAATTTAAAAATGCATCATTTTGATATTGACACAGCTTTTCTTCACGGAAAACTAGAAGAAATTGTTTTCATGACACAACCCCAAGGTTTTGTAGTTCAAGGAAGAGGAGAGTAAGGTGTGCAAATTGTATAAATCTATTTATGGTCTCAAACACGCTGCCAGAGCCTGGAATAAACGATTAGATGAGGTGCTCCGTGATTTAGGCTATAATAGATTAGAGTTTGAGCCCTGCGTCTATATTAAAAAGAACTCTGCTAATGTTGCTATCATAGCAATTTATGTTGATGATTTGGTTTTGATTCATAATAATGAAATCGAACTAAGTTTCTTAAAAAATTGCTTGAAGAATTTCTTCGGTATCAAGGATTTAGGTGAACTTAGTTATTGCCTCAGTCTGCAAGTCATTAGAGAGAAGGGAACTAACGATGTGAAGGTAAATCAAAAACATTACATATTAGAAACGTTAGACCGATTCAATATGTCAGAATGCAAAACTGTTTCTGCTCCTATTGACATTAGTGTTGACCTGCGTTCTCAGACAGAACCAGCTGTCAATGTACCTTATCAAAACTTGATCGGTTACGTGATGTTTTTGGCTTTCAATACAAGGCCCGATATTTTATTTGCCGTAAGTTTCCTTAGCCAGTTTAATAAGAACCCTATGCTGGCGCATTGCACTGCTGCTAAACGTGTCCTGCAGTATCTAAAAGGTACGTTAGATTACGGTCTTACATTTAAAAAAGACTGGAAAGTCTCTACATGATTTCGTCGTTGCTGACTGGACCAACGGTGGTGACAGGAGATCGTATACTGGTTATATATTCAAACTAGCGAATGCACCGGTGTCGTGGGAATGCAAAAAGCAACCCACAGTTGCTTTGTCCTCAATGGAGACTGAATACATGGCGTTGTCCAATGCATCCAAAGAAGCGGTGTATTTACAGCGCCTTATAAGTGAAATTACAGGTGAGTGTTCGTCAGTAACTATTTTTAATGACAACCAAAGTGCGCAAAAGTTGGCACAAAATCCTGCTTATCATAGTAGAACCAAACACATCCACGTACGTTACCATTTTATTAGAGAGCTAGTAGACAACAAATACAAATAAAATATTGTTATCGCATTTGCCAACGGAAAAGATGTTGGCGGATGTTATGACCAAAGGTTCAGGTCGGCACCAACAAAACAAACACCAACGTTGCGTGTCTGACATAGGTTTAATATGGTTATTTTATGTTTGAAGAACCCAATGAAGGACTGAACCCCAGAGAGGTCCGCATCTTCACTGACGGATCTAAAACAAATTCAGGAACAGGTACTGGGGTATTCTCAGAAGACCTCAATATCAGGATATCAACACCACTTGGTGACCACAACACAGTATTCCAGGCTGAATGCATGGGCATCAAACTGGCGGCAGAAGCAATCATAGCGAGAAGAGTTAAGAAACATTCTATTCGAATACTCTCCGACAGTATGTCAGTACTACAAGCACTGAACAGCTATGACATAAACTCAGGGCTCATTTATGAATGCCATCAAGCACTCATGGAGGTATGTATACAAAACCACGTAACCCTACAGTGGATTAAAGGACACAGCGGCTCACGTGGCAATGATGCGGCAGATGAACTAGCCAGAAAAGGGTCGGAGACGGACGCTGTAGGACCAGAACCCATAGTGTCCCTCCCCTACCAATGGTTCAGAACAACTATACACAAAGGTACAAAATCGTCACATAATAATGCATGGACGACCCTTACGGTCTGTAGACAGGCGAGGGAAGCACTCCCAAGGCTCAATGCCAGTCTATCTCGAATATTTATTAAACTCAAAAGGCAAGAGCTTCGCACTCTAACTGCCGCCCTAACGGGTCATGGTCCATACAATAAACACCTTTTCAATTTAGGTATCACAGACAGCCCTCTATGCAGAGCGTGCATGGAGGGGGAGGAAACGGCTGCGCACATCCTACTACAGTGCTGCAACTGCAGGGCAAAGTACCTTGAAGTGCCAAGGTCGCTCCCCGAAGTCTTCAGCAAACCGAGGAGGCTGCTGAGATTCCTGGAGGAACTTGGGTGGCACGAGTAGGACCCTGCACCCACCACACGCAAAATAGGCGCCTTGACGTCGAGTTGCGAACACCAGCCCGTTACGTCAAGTAGCAAGTACCAAGTATGATTATTTTTAATTGCTGTGTACTTATTCTTTTTTCATAAACTTTGTCACTGTCATTGAAAGTATAGTCCGGTTGCAATATAAGTGTACCTGTCTTTGTACAGTCGGGGAACTCAATTAGTAGCCATGTCCGATTAAGGAGAGGATGTTGAAGTTTTTATTGTAATCGTACTGGTTACAAACAGTTCAATGTATTTTTTTTTTTGTGACGTTTTTTGTTTTCTTATGTAAAATGAGATCGTCCGTTGTGTATATTTTTTCATGTTTTCACGTTAAATACAAACTTTTAATGCAACTATTTATTTATTTCTACTACTCTTTCCAGTCCAGGTGGGAGTTTATTTTGAGTCCTAACAGGGTAAAATCAGTCACCTCCTCAATATTCAGGTACAGTAATAATGAGCTTAGGTGGTTGGGTGTTTTTGATAGGGTTTGAATTGTATAATTTTGGTCTTGGCTGCGTTAAGCAACAGATAGTGACCTTGCAGCCATTGGGAGATGTCTTTCTGGGTTTTTTTGATGTTAAGGTTATTATTGGGGTTATTACGGTAATTAAATGGGAGTGAGATATCGTCTGCAAATAGAATACACTTGTGATTGGTTATTTTGGGGAGATCGTTGATGTATATCAGTAAAGCACACCCCACCCCAGTACGCTACCCTGAGGGATAGAGCTGTCGACAGTTCGTCACTTTGACTGTAGTTTGATTAGTTATCCTGAATCGTTTTGAAGGTGCTCAAGTTGTACATATTGTTGTCTGTCTTTTCGGTATGATTTTAGCCAATTGAGAGCATTTCCATGAATTCCAATTTCATATAATTTGGTTATTAGGATTGGATGTGATACTCTATCATCAGCTTTGGAAATATCTAGCAGCAAACCTATGAGATAATTTTTGTTTGTAAGGCATTCTAAGATACTTTAGATGTAATTGTAAACCGCTAGGGTTGTCGAGCGTTTCTAACGGAAGGCAAATTTGTTATCGTCCAGCAGATTATACTTTTCCAGAAATTTATAGATTCGGTCGGCCATACTCACCTGCATCGGCACCATCCCGTAACGGCTGACTCACGGAAGTGAAGTATTCATTAAATATATTGGCAACTGCCTGTGGGCACTCGACTTTACTATTATTAGACTGTAGTACTATGTTTTATATTGTTTATGAGTATTTTTTCTTGTTATGTGTTTGATAACTTGCCACATCGTCTTGATTATATTTATAGATTTTTCATTATTTCATTTTTTCACATTTTTGTAATATTTTTGAGAATATTGTAGTGCTTCTTTAACGCTTTATCATTTGATTGATTGACTAGTATTTTTAGGGATCTCTTGTGTTGATACGATATTTCAAGGCCCTTGGTAAGCCAGGGTTTAGTTCTTATTTTTTTAAGTTTAAAGTGTTTTCTGGGAAGAATTTTAGTAATTTTAGCAATTGGAAGTAGAAGATATTGTAATTTACGTTTACGTTATTATTTACCGATAACATTGTCACCCAGTCAATTTCGTGGGTTGCTGCTTTAAATTTCAGTATGTTATTTTTTGTAAAAATTCTTTTGCGAGCGCGTATATTATCTGTAGTAGGAACAATTTGTTTGAAGTTGTATAATAAGCATTTGTGATCGGAGAGTCCCTGGTCTTCTACATAAACATTAAATTCTTATAGTTAGAGCATAAAAGATCAATGCAAGTAGTAGAGCTATTCGTCACTCTAGTTGGTACATCAATTAGTTGTCGTAGGTCAATTTCGAGCATAGTGTTTATGAGTCTTTGATAGTTTGTAGCGTTCTGAAATTTGTTGATATTAAAGGCACCTGGTATAATTAAATATGCTTGTGACTTTTTGCTTTCAGAAGACCGAATAGTTTATCTAGTACTTCGAAAAATTTGTTTATATCTCGATCAAGTCTATACAATGAAATTAGTAATATATCGGGTTTTATCTCTACTCCACAGCACTTCATTATACACTCCAGAGAAAGAGCTGCGATATCCGGTAACTCCTTGTGAGGAATATCATCTTTTAACAGAATCAACGTGCCTCCTCCCCTGTGTTCGCTTCGACTAATACTGGCAGCGAGGCAGAAACCATTCAAGTTTATATTTAGTAAGCCAGGTTTCAGAAAGGCAAATTGCTTGGTATGGTTTATCATGTAAGAGGCTTTCTAAAATGTTGATTTTGTTAATCAGACTGCATATTTTGTATGAATATCCAAAAGTCAGTCTCGAAAGGAATGGTTTCGGCTATTGCTTGATTGTTTTTCTGCTGAAACATTAGCTCCTTGATCAGGAGTAGACGGTGGCGTGGGCTTCAGGTCCTGAACTTGGTTCTGTGTTGGAGAGTCATTTGGAAGGTTGTGGTTATAGATCCATCCGTTAACTATGAGTTGGTTGTTTCTGATTACGGCATGGTTCCCTTCGCGTCTAGCTACTTTACAAAGAACTCGGTCAACTAGGTTGGCTCGCTGCAGCTACTGCGATACTGCCTGAATTAACCTCTGCAGCTGCCGTAATGCTGGCCGAAGTATTCTCAACAGTTGCCTGGATCGTTTTCACTTCCTCTAACCTTTCCTCCTCCATGTTCAAAAGTTTAGACCTGAAATTTGAAGGCTGGGTAAGACTCCTTCTACCTGTTTAACACGTAGTAAGAAGTAGATACTTTATCATAATAGTAATTTCAGGATGTCCTGTACCTATCCCACATTGACAGCAAGTACTTCAAATATTGAAGACAGCTAATTCCACTTAATGGACACTAATTTATTTTTTTAAATAAGTTATGGGTAAAAGGAGAACGGGCAAAATTCAAAGACTTTGAAGACCTGGAAGCGGCCACTTCAAAAACATAGTTTTTATAATTCTTTATGTTAAGACAAACAACACATAGTGTAGGGGTCAAAGTCATATTTTGTGTGTAAAAGAAGTTATGACCAATACAATCGCCGAAGTAATAAATTAACACATGTCGCATTGTTCACAAATATTCTTTTATTTTCTGGATCACGCAAAATCTTTTGTATAAAATAAAACAATGCCGTGTGTAGTCATGCCGCCGTGGCCTAAATTCCCTTCCTCCCACCCCTCTTATGCGCACGCGCATCCAGGTTCAAGAGTTTTTACTTAACTTAGTTTAGTTGTTTCGACTTGCTTCAACTGTTCTGTGCTCTCCATTGCTTTCTCATTGTCATATGAGTTTGTTCGCTCATCTCGCTCATTTGTTGCTTTATTTACAGATTTTTTAAAATAAAATAAGCTACATCTGTCGCCCTTAGTGAATAGGGAATAGTGAAAAGGGTGTTGGAAGAGAGAGCATAATACAACATTATTGTACGTACCTTACTGGTGGACGGACGTTGGGTTGTTGTGCTCATGTCATATTATTGCACGATATCTAGGGTGGGCGTGGCACCAAGGCACTCTTAAGCTTACAGCTTAATTTTTAGATGAAGTAATCATAGACAAAATAAATAAGTTTTGAAAAAAATACATTACTTAATACCTTTTTTTCTTGAGTATTATGTATGTGGAAAACCTTTTATATCAAGAATTACTGGATCGATTCCCAAAATTGTGTTTTGAAAATTATTCCACCGCTTATGGAACTCTTTAAACCTTAAGCTACTATTTGGCCAATCATGGTTAAGATACACGACACACAAACAAAATTCCAATGCGAATGACTTTGACGATTTGACGTGTAAGCAGTAGTAACAATTTCATACGCCATCTATCGACCACTCGCTTGTACTTACACAAAGTCAAATAAAGATGTTGTAAATTAGAATACAGATGAGTCATAAGTGTTTTTTTGCAATCTATACCTACGAGTACGTTGTTGTTCCCTCAGAGACATTCGAGAATAAACCATCGTAAAAATAAACATTACATAATATTTTAGGGTCAAAATCGTAGTAGCATAAAAGTATTAGGTAAATCGTCCAATGATTCGATCGTTAGTTGATAGGATCAATTAACAACTAATACTACTATTTTCAACTATAAAAGAGAAGTAGGAAAGAGTAGTAAAATTAAAACATATACTTTTATTCACTATGTTTTAAATGCATTTAACAAACTTCATATACTTTAAAATAGGTACTTTATTAACTAAATTGTTAACATTAAAACGCGTCAAAATCTAAGTAGCGAGAATAAGTAGTTTAATTGAAGTTGGAGTACTATTTTCTGGTTGAAGCATGGGTTCGTCGTCACGAGAGAAAATATTTACGATATTTTCTGGATCTGTGGTGGTTTTATTTTCTTTGTTTTCTATTTTCTTTGAAACAAAACTGCTGCAAGCGGCAGTGGGCGGAAAATGAAATGCAGAATAATTTCATTTCTACTAAATAAAGTGGGTATGTCTTTGTGTCCCGCGGTGCAGCGCGGCGCAGCCTGACGTCACCAGCTTGTGCCACCACGGGCACTACAAAGTGTGACTAAGCTTCTCAACAATAAGGTATATTTCTTTGAAAGGCAAACATTGGCTGAGCGACATCGGACATGCGAACTTTGGAAATAGCAATACAATATAGAACTTCAATTGTGTTAAATAAAGTGAATATTTCTTCTCACGGGAATATGCTGTGTGTGGCCGTGTTTTAAGCGATTTCCGGCAGTACCAATTAGGAAAATGAACTTTACTAAAATGGTTTTGGCTAAGGTGTTCTGGAAAGTGTCGCTGTGTGAATTCCGTAGCTCTTGGTCCCGGGTTCGATTTCCGTAGAACCGATTTGGGAAATGAGCTTTTCTAAAATGGTTTTGGCCTAGGTGCTCTGGGTAGAGCCGCGGAGTGTATTCCATAACTCTTGGTCCCGGGTTCGATTCCCGGTAGAACCAATTTGGGAAATTAACTTTTCTGAAATGGTTTTGGCCTAGGTATCTTAGATAGTGCCGCGGAGTATATTTCGTAACTCTTGGTCGCGGGTTCGACTCTCGGTAGAATCAATTTAGGAAATGAACCTTTTTTAAAATGGTTTTGGCCTAGGTGTTCTGGGTAGTGCCGCGAAGTAAATTCCGTTGCCCTTGGTCTCCTCGGGTTTGATTCCCTGATTGGGTTTGATTTGAATGATTTTTTTTTATTGAATTTTATTGACTTTGAATTTTAAATTCTCTTCCAAAACACCTAAACCTTCTCATCCAATGCCATATTAATTGCATATGTAATGTAGAAATTCCACACTTCACTTTAGATTTATTTTTTATTTCGGCATACATATCTATATTATCTAGTCTTTGATAGTTATTAAAAACGATGCAATGTAAATATAACGAAATAACTAACTTATAAAATCTAAAGTATAAAAACAAAGTCAAATACAAATAAATAAATAACAAAGTATAAATACAAATTAAATTTAACACAAACACGACGACACGAAAGGTGACTGAGCGTAGTACTGCGCAGACCTCGCGAGTTGGAAGCGCTTATTTTTTTCAAATAAAAATACTTAACTATTTATATTTTTATTTATATTATTATAGTTCATAACTATATAAGTTAAAAAAAGTGAATGATACATTCTGTTTGAAATTAAATTATCTATTTTTTCGTGTAAATTTTATAAACAAACGGATGTTTGCATGTAAAGAGAAAATTGCTTTTTATTCAATTTGACGGACGTAATTGTAAATTTTATTTCGTAAAAAAAGCTTAATAAATTGTAGTTTTGCTCAATACATTCAATTATTTAAGGACTACTAGCAATCATATTTTTTTGTGATTATTGGACTATTATTATTATCAGGAATTTAATTTAAAAAAAGCCTAATTCGTCAATCTGGCATTTGTTCCAGCCTTAATGACTTACGTGTTGGTGCCCATAACATTTTTTATTGGAATAATGATATCTATTCATTGAAAGTAGTTTTTGAAGTGGCCGCGCCCATGTTCATTTTTCTCATTCTTCTTTACTTTTTCTCTGTTTCATATTCGTTTGCTTTTTAATTAAACGTTTAAATTTATGGTATTTCTTCTAATGATATGATATACATATAATTGATATATAAAATAAGATACTGTGTTATTCAAAAGAAATTATTCCATACATATGTATTACCCTTTCCATCGGTATCATACAATTTGTTATCTTTCTTCTGTTGAAGTACTTGTTGCCCACATGCTATAGGCGTAGAACGCACTGTATATATTACGAATATAATGTCCTCACGAATGGGTCTTCCAGGCGTCTTCAACCGATCTGCGTAGGAAGATGCAGCTGTAAATAAGAGAGTATTTATATAAATATGCATTTGATGAATCAAGTTTAATTTTATGTAACCGAATTGATTTAAATTGAAACTTACAAGGAATGGTAGCTTCAGGAGGAAGACCAAAAGGCACTGAGGAGGGTCTGGGCGTTGCAAAGAAAGAAACCGGCAGCTCCAATCCGGAAACCGGCAGCTCTGGTCCCGAAACCAGCAGACTGAGCATTTATATTGGAACTGTAAACAATATATTATAATAAGTACAAAAAGCCAGAACGCTGCTATACAACCCCTACTCATGGGAATAAAATACAAGTTACTTACCATTCAGACTTCAATTTTAAATTTCACGCTGAAACAAAAAAAATCCACGAATAAGTGTGACAGATACCCATCATCACACACAGTGCTTGCAACAAATGCTGAGGGGAACTTGCGGGATGGTAATAAAACAAGTTATAGTTACGGAGAAGAGTTTAAATAAGCTCTGGCTTTTGGCAAGCCGTACCCTTCACCAATTATGGCGGCTATTCTATAGTCGACTTCACTCAAAGGTGGAGCTGAGGCAGGAAGGTCTCCAGCTGCCGCTTTCTTGGCACAAAGGAGGGAGGAGGAGGAAGTTTGTAATGAAGTAATATAACCATACCTACATTTAGTTCGACTACTTCATTACTACTACAGTGTACTCACAATAGACAAAGTCCGACAATTAAAATATAATAAAAATAAAATAAAATAAAAAAACTTACCTACTTTCTGCCACTGATCTTGCCGGAGCGTCTTAACTCCTTTAGGGTTGTGATTAGTTCCGTCCACTATCTGTAAGCACGAGCCCCTCAACATTCCGTAGCGGGTGACCGCGGGTGAAGACCCAACATTCCGCAGCAGGTGACCGCGTGTGAAGACCTATTTTAAGCTCTTGCATAAAATCACAAGCATCTCTATTTGTTCGCCGGTAGCATTGGTGGACATTCTACAACAAATATGTTCATTAGACATTATTTTATTGTAAACAATCAAATTGGGGGTTATGTGTATTTGGTACTTACCTTTTACGAAATTGAAGAAAATGCACCTCACTTTCAATATATTCCACAGTGCTACTGTTGATAACTTGTAAATGTAATGGAAAAGGAAAATAAAACAAATCTTAGACTATTTTCCATCCTCGTAGACAGAGTATAGAGTAGACAAGTCACTAAATTGCTAGAAAGAGATGAAGCTAGTGTTGGTATACGGCAAGGCGCTTACGAGGAAGCAAGAAAAATTAGTTATAGTTTTTGTGTTTATGTGATATAGTGTTGATATTTGCCGCCACCAGTGCATTGTTAGTAAACAAACCCAAAGTTCCTGGTAAAGTTTCCTCAATTAAAACTTTTTTGCGTGATATTGCGACTGAATGCGACTCGACGCCGGCGTTGTGAGAGGACATGTGTTTTACTGCGTAACTTAAATTTTAAATGTACAAAATGGAAGATGGTCAAAAAGGCAACCTTTCAAAATGTAATCGTAAAACTATAACAAATAAATTGTTATGTATTTCAGATAGTCATTATTAATTCAAACAAGAATTATGAAATCATTAAAATGACTGAATATTATGTATTTTAGGAAAGTAACCTTGTTTCACAAGTTTCGTTTAAAATAAGGGACCTACAGAGGCACCTATATTTTTTTTTACGAGAAGCCTGGTGGCCATACTTATAAATTTTACATGGAATTTGTAGATGGTGTTAGTTAACGCCCAATTATATTGACTTTAAAATAAAAATACAATCACGCGCATGTGTAGCGAACTACATTATAGTCCATTTGTTTAGGTACTTAACTAAATGTAAACAATCTTGATACATCTTTTTATTGAAACACATGCTTTACAAATCAATAGGTATAAAAATAGGCATGCAATTTCATATGAAGCTAAGTATTTGTATTTTGTATTTGAAGGTAAGGGAAAATCATTTTATAAATGTATATTTCATTAAATAGACATCTCAAGATTATTTACATTTAGTTAAGTACCTAAACAGATAGACTATAGTAACGTCGAGCGGCGTAGCGGCTACAATATCGAGGGCTACGACATCGAGGGGCTACGAGTGATTGTTGCGTATAGTTCATATCAACGATAAAATGAGTAAGTGTAGTATGGCTTGTAGGAGATTTGTGGCTATGGCGAAGCGTGTTCAGTGTCCCGGCTGTAGAAATAGTTATGACCGACAATGTCTTAAAATGGCTAAAAGTACAATAATTCCGTCAAACTGGAAATGTTCGCTGTATATCTCCAAAACACCAAAAGGAGGTAATAGCGAAACCCCGGTCAAAAGTTGTTCGTTGGAAAACGTCGAAAAAGAGATCTCCCGCCCCATGTTAGTAATGTCGGTTCTGATGATACTCAGGCCTCGCATGTGGCTGCTCCGCAGTCCCCTAAGGACATCAATGGCGAGCTGGTGCAGGGAATGCGCTCTCTTACAATGGAAATGTCGGCGATGCGATTGGAAATGTCTCAGTTTATGGAACAGTTCGGTAGAGTACTTGGTGCTGTGGATGCGGCGAACAAACGCATGGATGCACTCGAGAACAGACTTGCCAAATTCGACGACCGATCATCCGAGTCGCCCGAGTGTGTTACTGATTTAATGGCTACGGTGCAACAGTTAAAGCAAGACTTAAACGATTGCGAGCAGGATCTCGCCTCGGACCTGGAAATTGGCGGACTGCCAGAAGTAAAGGGGGAGAATGTCATTCATTTAGCCTGCCTAGTTGCAGAGAAACTTGGAGTGAAGCTGGAACAAACTGATGTGGTGAGTGCAGAGCGCGTGGGACCGCCACGACAGTCGTCCAAAGGTCATGGCGGACAACCCGCTCGCCCGCGGCCGTTGGCTGTGCGCCTCGTGCGGCGCGCTCTATGTAACAACTTGCTGCACTGCAATTTGCTCGGCGCGCGTGCGAAGAGGAGCGGACACAAATGGTTTCGATATACCTGGCCCACCCCACAGATTCTATGTGAATGAACGACTGTCCCGCGTGCCTTTCAGATCTTTGCGATTTAAAATCAGCTTTGAAGTGAGTGACACTGCAACTGCAATGGACAGGCGTATCGCTTACGATCAAGCGCTTGTCATTTGGTATCATAAAAAAAGTCTCGAACGAATAATATCCTTTCGGCGGAATATTTGGCGCAATTGAAAAATGAAATAAAACTGCTGTCATTGCTATATCACCATACAAACAAAAATAGAAAGAGACAAATAAGAAAGAAGCTTGCGAAGAAGACTAGGAAAGGAAAAAATAATAATAATAATAATAACGTTTATTGCAAAACATGTTGTTACATAATAGTTCTTATAGTAGTTTACAGTATCAAACATGTACCCTGTAAGGGCGTAGCAATGTCAATTTTTTAAATATACATTTGGATTACCATTAATTAAAATATCATTATAATGATAATTAAATCTAAACAAATATTTTCTGAAAAGTCAATGAATTAATTGGAAAATGAATGTCAAATTGAAGTCTAAAGTATTTCAAAAAAATTAATCGTCAAATTATTCTAGAATTATATAATAATAGTCATAACATTTGTCATTTTATTAAATTACATAATTATGTCATATTTTTTATAAATATAGTTATAGTTTGGAATGTGGAAATTAATAAAGGTGAAAAGGTGGGCAATTAAAAAAACGGAAAGAGACTGAAAAAGTAACTAAATGATCAAAGGAAATCAGCGACAGTGATGGTAAAAATACTCCTTTGTTGGTATTGCAGCGGTCGTTATTTGAAATCAAACGAAGGTTGTGCTTCATTGTAATAATGATACCCATGGAATATAACTAGATAAAATGAAAAAACTAACAATCTAATCAATATACTCTAAATCAGGGCTTACCAAACTTATTTTGTCTACTGCCCACTTTGAGAATAAATTATTCAATTATCACCTACTTAAAAACCACTATAACTTCAAATTAAATTATTTATTGTGAGCTATATTAGCGGAGATTAAACATTCATTCTAAACGAGACTTTTACTATAACCCGCAAGAATTAACTTGAGACCTGAGCGCAGTAGGTAGTAGGCACACAACGGCGCTCAGGTCTCAAGTTAACTGTTACGGGCTACACCTGCCAAAGAGATTGATTATTGAAACGCAACTTTATAGTATTCAGACAGAGTATCTTTTATTCAAAATAAAGAAACATAATCGATTCTAATATAAAAACTAATGTGAAGGATGAATCTGATGCTGTTTAATATGTTTGTTGATATCAGGTTCCAGTTTATTCAAGAACAGCCGCAAGTCACCACGTTCGGTAACATGCAAACGATTTCTCTTTTTAGTAAGCAGCGTTGTCACAGCACTAAAACCACGTTCACACAAATATGACGATGGGAATGCTGTCAAGAATCGTTGAACGATTGACCACAATCCAGGGTACAATTGCGGGATCGGTTTTTGTAGCCAACATTCTTGGTAGCCATTTTTGAACTTGATTTTTATTTCCTCGTTCGTTGTCAATTCTATAAGTTCTTCTTCCAGCTGAGGTGATATTGCTGTGTTGGCATTTGAAAACGGATCCTACACCCGGTCTGGTATTTCCAAGTTCAAAATATCCTGGTATCGTTCGGTGAAGTCAATGTGGAGGTTTTCCAAATGTTGGCCGTAAGCAAACAAATCGTCGTTACTGCAGGATACTGATAAATTCAGAAAATTGTGAAACTCACGTCTGCCCATATTCTTTTTGTGTAGAAGCTGGCTGCGAAAGCCACAACGACATTTTTTGTTTTAATTAAATTTAGTTCATCGCCTTGCAGTTGGAGATTCATGTCGTTGAACAATTTATACAGGTCTGTCATGTAAGCTATATCATTCTCTGATGTAATGAGCTTGTTGCGCAATTCTGTATCTTTAGTTTCCAAGAACTCTATCACAGAGTCAAACAGGTTGTAAAATCGAGTCAGACAATTTGCCTCTTGATAGCCAACGAACTTCATTATGAAACAACAAACGGTTGAAATCTTCGTCATTAGTAGCACAAAGCTGATGAAATAATCTATCATTCAAAGAGCTGTTACAGATTTTATTGACTGCTTTGATGACATATTGCAGTGATTGAAATTGTCGTTAACTTAAATTTCTAGCAACCAAATGTTGTCTATGAATAACGCAATGTACAGCAAGGACATCTGGAATGTTATTTTTTAAGTACGCTATGAAGACTTTATGGCACCCTGTCATAGCCGGAGCGCCATCCGTAGCAACGGATTCAATATTTGTCAAGGGAACCTCTTTCTCATCAGAAAACTTTTGTATTGAATATGGTTTCGCCTTTTGTATCGGTCTCTAAATTTCTAGCAAACAATAGTTCTTCACATATTTTCTCATCTTTAATAAACCTCACATAAGATAGCAACAATGCTTCATTAGTTGGTAAAGTAGACTCATCGAGCTGAATTGAGAATTGACTAGTCCTCAGATGATTGCCCAATGATTCTTTGATGTTTTCAGCCATTTCATCAATTCGTCTTTGCACGGAATCATTACTCAAAGGAATTTTTCGGATAATATCTGCGGCCTTTTATGAAGCACAGTAGTTATTACTTCCTTTATTGCTGGTAAAATTACTCGTCTCCGATGTTGTGTGGTTTGCCTTTTTGAGCAATTAACAAAGTGATATTGTACGAATTTCGAAGTCCGTCGTCATCTTGCTTAGCAGCCGCCGAAAAGAGTTTTGCTACACTTGACTGAGTATTATGCTTCTTCTCTAGGTTTTGAAAATATGCTACATTCTTGTCTTTTTTATCTGAATGCATTTTATTCAAATTATCTTGCAGTCTTGAAGGCTTCATTGCTTCATTCGAAAATGTTTTTAGACATAGAAGGCACAAAGGGGACGATGGGTTTGTGAGATTTTCAATGAATCCGAATTTAATATATTCCGCACAGTATTCCCGTCTCTTCTTTTTTACTTCCGACATGGTTTTGTTTTGAGAAATACGTAAGTAAGTGTTGAACTTGAGTACTGCTTATCTATTACGCGCGAAACCGCAAATGAAAATAAAATAAATATTACGTTGTTTACGTAGGATTGCATGAGCAGCACGCACCGACAGGAATAAGACAAACATTCATAAACTCGTTTATCTCATTCGACGCTCAATCGTACTCAACAAGTAAGAACATGTATACTATGAACCAACCGATTGATACAGGAATGCACAAATCGGGTTATTTAACAAAAACTTATTAATACATGATTGCCCGCGGTCTATTATCTACGAAAGTTACCTATCTAGGAATACTAATAACTATTAAAATGCGAAACTGTGTCTGTTGCCTTTTTATTTGTTTGTTTGTGTCTTTTCATTTCGAAACGGAGCGACCGATTGACATGAATTTTATTTTATTTATTCAATAAAACAGGACAGATATATGAACTACACGGAAAGAAATATCGAACCGAGTTAATTTGAGCAATCTCTTAATTAATATTAATTGATGTTTACAAATTGTAGTCGAGAGTCGAGAGCTCAGTCGGTGTCTAACAGTCTTCCTAGATGAAATTACAAATCTCCCCCTAAGCCTCTACACAACGCCCCCAATTTTTTTCTGGGTCTCTTACCGCCCTTTAGGCCTGCAGCGCCCACAAGGGGGCGTTATTGCCCACTTTGGGAAAGGCTGCTCTAAATTATTAATAACGAATGTATTTGATACCTCAATAAAACATTCCGCTTTTATTGCGTATGCTCCATCTGCCCATTATTTTGTAGAGATCTAGATACGTTCGGGTCCAACTACCCAGCTGTTTGAGAAAGGAAATGTATACGCGAATGTACGTAATTATATGCCATGTAAATACTTCTGTGTATTATGTAATAACCACGCCAGCTCAGTATGACCACGAGCTTAATTTAATTAAGTAAATTGGTTAAAATAATAAGCTTAAGCCTTAAATTCACCTGCTTCACATCTTTCATTTTATGCTGTAATATATGGTTGTTCCTGTTATTACAGATCGTTATTTAAAAAATATGCGCTAATAGAATTTTAGTACTGTTAGTTTGGAATGATAAACGACGCTTGATTTTTTGAAAATAAGAAAACCTTTACTCAAATAACATTTTAACTCACCCTAGGAAATACTGAACGCAATATTCGAATTTTCCTCGTGTGTTAGTAGTTTCTGAAATCGGGTCAGTGGAGATTTGCTTTGTGGAAGAACTCGAGCACAAACATTGTCCAACGTTAGTCCGCTGTCAATAAAAGCTACCCGCAAATGCCAGCTCTGTGTTCCATGGTAACTGCGGTCTGAGATCTAACGATATTACCACAGTACAGGTTTCAGCATGCAAAAATTAGGCATGTGAAGCGTAAAGCTTTTATCCCAACCCTGTCAACAGACATTATTTTTAATTATTTCTATCTTTTATACGTACATATAAAAAAGCCGTGGGAGCCTAATGGTTTGACCGTCTCTCAAGCAGAGGCCGTGGGTTCGAATTTGAGCTCGCACGTCTGAGGAATTCGAAATTTATGTGCGAAATTTAATTTGAATTTACCAAGAGCTTTTCGGTGAAGGAAAACATTGTGATGAAACCCGAAAGTCGGAGAAGGTTCACAATCCTCGGAAAACGTGTGAAGTCTCTCTCGCATCGGGCCTGTGTGGCGGACTTTGGCCTAAAACCCTCGCTTCATAGGAGACCCATGCCCAGCAGTGGGACACATAAATGGGTAGAGGATGAGACTCGTGTGTGCAGTTTGTTTTACCCTTGTGCGCACCGGTAGACCCGAAACAAACTTGAGGCATTTATCAATTCTAAATGATATGTTTTATTTTTTGACTCACACGTAGTTTTACTCTTGTCCTCGCTCTGATTTTATAGAAACGCTACTATGATCCAAATAATAAATTTCGCTATCTAATCACGGTTAAATCATCAGAAATTTAATAAGTCTGCTTAAATAAGAGCGTCTCATATCTTTTTATATTTAAATATACTCTATCGCGTTATCCTACTAATAACTACTTCAATTTGGCTAGGTGCCTACTTATTACTATAGACTTAGGGTCCGGATTATCTCCCTACATGCCAGGTTTCTCTATTATGTGCAATCACGTGCGTAATGAAATATCATACCACATACGATGTGTATTCTTCGTAGTTGTCTTATTGTACAGTGTTATGAATATGTTTATGGCGGATTGGTAAGCCATGATGCTTTCTTTTAAGTTTTTTTAAATTTATCTTTTAAAATTAAAACCACACTATTATTAAAAAAAGTCGGTTATGACAAAATATCTCTGACATTTTAAATTTCCATTGTCGATATAAGGGTAATAATTTTGCTGATGTATCGAATATTGAAATGTCGTAAGGGACATGTTCGATTACGAAAAAATGTCCCTTACAACATTCAAATTTCCACCGTCTCCCGTATGAATTTTATATTATCCTTTCAGAGTATTCTTTACAATAATTAAGTAACTATCGAGTTGTTAGGTTTTCGCGGTTGTAACACATAGAAAAACTTATTTTTTCTGATTTACCTGACTATGAGTTAGCTGTGGCCATGGATCTGCAAAGGGCCCGAATCGTTGGTTCGTTTGAAAAAAAAAACAAATATTAGCGCAATTTAGATCCGAAAAAATTCATCATCATTTCTTATAAGTAAGTAATATTTATACTAGAAGTCCAGGGATCTTAGAATCAAGTGATGAGAAATTAAAGTAAGTAAGTGTGTTTGTAATTTCGCTTTTTACATTTAAAAATGTTGGCTATTTATCTTAGAAAAACTTTAGCCATTAAGCAGGAAAAATGTTCAGACAAAACGATGCCGAACATGGTATTTATTATCTTAAAACTATAAACTTTGCCTATTGTTTAACTTATTATATTTATATTTAACTGCCTCCATGACTGCAAGGTTACAATGCTGGTCTACCACGTAGAGTTCCTGGATACGATTCCCAGACCGGGAGAAATGTTTATATGGCCTACATTTATTTCTCTCGTGAGTTTAGGTGTAATTTGTGGTTGTATGAGTGTGTGTCCATGGCACCCGCGACACTGGGTTCCCCTAGTGCGGGGTTATGAGTGTGTGCATTATTATTATTATGTTGTTATATGTATATGGAAGTGAAGAAATCTTTTTTGTCTGTACAGTTTGATTCTTCGAAATATCAATTCTCGTCAAGAATAGACCATCTTACTATCGTCTTAATCCTCGCTCTCGACTAGTGTATTCGGTTTGTTTAGTGTACTCGTTGTGGAACGTAGCACTTAACCATTCAAGACTCCACATAGAAACAGAATTCATAAGTCTAAGTTTATAGAATTTCATTTTTGAACGAATAGTATATCGCCTATAGTACAGCATTTCATAAAATTTTCATGAACCCGAAGAGAGCTAACAGATTGCAGCAAATTTCTCTGTAACTCCCTCCAGCACTTTCTTATATAAATTATAACTTTGGCAAACTAATTAAATTTCGCTAACGTGATTCGATTTTTTTTAACTTTCTCTCTTCACTGTATTAAAGTGGTTCCATTTCTCTTCACGTAATGTTTGTATAAAACTCCAAGTCCTTACAACTGTATCTGCCTACCCGTGAGTGACAATATTCATGAGTCTTAAACCAACTAATAATTTTGTGAAACTTCCATTATACTTCCACTTCCAAAATATTCACTATTTTAAGCATATCACTTAACTATTTACTATATAGTTTTTGTTTTTTTTTTTTAATTTATTTATCTTGTCAATTACATTTTTTTTACAAATAAGATAATGTTCTCCCAAACTTCATAAAAGTTTATCGGGAGAAGTTATATAGACGTATAGACAAACTACATATACAACTCCAAAATGTATATAATGTGTTCGTAAATATAAATGTATGTAATGTGTTCGATATTGACATGAATACACTGAATGATTGATGACTTTAGCTATCTCTACGAGAACAACATTTCGCATTCACCAACTTAGCAAACTCATATGCTGGCGATAGACAAACTTTTATGCACGCTCTACTTTTTCACGAGTTCGGAAAACTGTACAATTTTGTAATGGGAACAAAAAAATATCTTATTAATTTATAGAGTCGAAGTAGTTATCAAACCTCGGTGTCTCAATTCAGGAGCCCGACGATACCGATACGAATATAAATAAATTCTGTTATAAAAAAGAAACTGTAAGTAACGACTTCTGAATTAAAAACCGTTACAAATATTTACAAGTGTCTGCGCATTCGTGACCAAACGACAACATTTTCTATTAAAATTTTAATTTGTTATGTGCAATCTTAAGTGCTTCATTTGCAATTTAATATAGGTACATACACATTTCTGTTTATTACATTGCCTTTTTATTTATTTACTTTTATATAAAATCAAATTCTACAATAGATACCATATTTACATTTCAGCAGATAACATTGAAGCTGAGACATGAATGCTCAAAAACTTTTATGTGAATACCGGGCCGTGACATGCCACCTGAACAATTTATTGCTTTCATAATATAAGTTTACGCCCCGTTTATGGCTTCATAATATGGGCTCAGTATTTACTAAGGCATTGCTATACAAATCATATTAAAATTCTGTGATTATGAAAAAGTCTGGTTGCTATTGATTTGCATCAAACGAAACGTAAATAAATAAAATAAGGTTTAACACTGAACATATTCGAATCACAACGCATCTGCTCATTAAACATTTACGGTTGACTGAGTTAACAACTAGCGAAAACTCAGTTGCAAGTAACATGTCACGTACCCACCGCCGCCCGCCCCGCGTCTTCAATCTGAGCCGGACTACAATGTACAACCTAGCTGAATTTCCGCCCTTTTAAATCCCGACTTGTTTTTCGACTGAGTTTCCGAGTTTCTCATGTTTGTCTACGATTGCAATTTCACGCGCATGTTCTTAAGGCGTTGAGAGAGATGTCTGTGGTATTTGTGGATTAGTTGTAACCACAGCGCCGCAATTATTATTTATAAAATAATGATGAACAAGATTATATGTTTAGAAGGTACCGTTTCAGCAACACAATGCAAAATTATTACAACGATCCCTAACGGACGTCTATATTTTAATATGTTATCGAATCATAATTGTCGTTCAAAAGTGTCTATAGTATAGCTTGTACAACATTCTTATGTGTTCATTTCAGAGTTAAGACCCAACGCTAAAAGCGCCCCGTTTGCCCTGCTTTACCGTACATTGGGTACATTGGGTGAGGTTGCCAGCCAAGCGGGAGGGCGAGGCAATGGCAAGCATCACCCGGGAAATTCAGTACCCGCCAGACCCGCGCCCCTATTAGACCTCTCTCTCTCGCAGCGAGCAATCTCTATTGCGATCTATGTAACTTCATAAAGTGCGCGAACATTTCACAATGAGCATAAACTGGATTGCTATTTTTTGTGCTTATTCCCGATTGAAAATGTGAAGTACTTCTGTCGGGCCCCGGTTCAGCTTTTACTGTTTTGCCACGACGCTATTCATCGTCTATGGTACGTTATGTTCAATTAAAATAATATTTTTCACGTTCACCTATCATACGTCTTCTGCTTTATCGATATTTCTTGTTGTGACCGTATTATAAGTATACTACAAACTAAGATCTTCGTATTTGTGTTGTGTTTTGTGGTGTGGTAAATACTTTTTATACTTAACAACGAACAGTAACGCTTCTTTAAAAATCCAATCAAAGCGTCAAAACAGAATTAAGGCGTTTTCTCGAAAGCTCTATTATCTTTATGCTGATTAATAAAACACAAAATATTTTTTTCTTTTAATTTCTACCTCAGAAGAGGAACTTACCTTTTTATGGCTTTTTTTGAGAAAGAAGCATTTGAAATTTTTCTTTACACCTATTTACATTATTAGATTGAAAATTTGCAATGCTCAGACAAAGGAAATAAAATCGAAATCCATAGGTAGATTTGTCTTAGATTAATTTAAGGAGAAACCTATAATAGATAGATTTTTTATGTTCAAATCATAGGAGAGCAAAATGTTGAATTGAAATTCAGAACGACGATTGGTTAGATACTATTGCACGTCTTTACAAATCAAGTTAACGTATATTTCAATAGTAATGTGAAGTAAAATCGTTATTTTCTATAAAGAATGTCCTGAAAATTCGATTGACTTGCCAACACTGTAAAAAGATTATCCATGTTTTTTCCCTTTTTCGATTTTTTGAGCTCTTTACAGGTCTCATGGTCACGGCTGAATAATTTCATGTTCAATGTGGAACAAACGCGAAAATCTAAGAACCCGTGAATACGTTTACTTATATTGTATACATTAGAGATGCCACGAATATTTGACTACTATCCGGAATTCGGCCTATTCGGCCACGAATAATGAAAAAAAAACACATATTATTCAAAATGCATCACGTATTTTAATCACAAATTATTTTAATACTTATTATTTTAATGCTTTAATACATAAAATCAATCAGTTGCAGGTTGTGATGAATGAAAACAATTTTTTCAGCATTCGTTGGTAACAAACAATTGCGCTTTTCCTCATAAACAATTCCTGCTTCTGAAAATAGCCTCTCACTATAAACACTACTGACAAGAGATGATAGATAAATCCTAGCAAATTTCGACAGACTTGGATACTGCTTTGCGTTTGCTGACTACCACTTGTAAGGATCTGCCGTCCGATCTAGGTGAACAGTTTTCAAATAAAAATCAATCTCATGTGCAATAGAACTTTTCTCCACTACCTCATCATTTTGCATATTATCTGTAGCAACTTCTGCTAAACAGGCCCAGAAACTGTCATGTATTGATTCTATCGTTTTATCATTCTTCAACAAAAAGTCCCCACCCCTGTTACCTCCTCACACAGCGCAATGAGACAGGTCGTAACAGGTCGCGCGTAAAAACACAGATCTTTTCATTCGGCAGCCGAATATTCGGCGCTTCGGCCGAGAGAGTGGCTATCACTATTACTACTACTAATCACTATTCGTGGCATCTCTAGTATATATATCCTGATATATGATAAGTGGAGTGATGTAAAAATATAATTTAGCAACGGTTGACCACTGCACTCGATTTACGTAAAATATACATTTCTAGATAATAAATATTTATACAAAATTTAAATTCGATGATTTGAAGGCTATTTATTGTAAAACAACTTATTGTACATGCAACCAAATACTGCCGTAACTCAAAATTGTGGATTGAGAAAACACGATTTGAAGGTTGAAAAATTACTGAATGAAACCAATAAATTTATATTCTCCTTTATTAATGGATAACTACATATTATTATGTCTTGATAAAAATAATCACATTATTCGCAATAAGATTCATGGTGCCTTGAACTTTCAAATCGTGTTTTCTCAATTCCACCAAATTTTGAATTACGACAATATTTGGTTTCAAGTGCGTTCGAAGTTGATGGAATTCGTAAGAATTTGTGATAATGGACGCGATAGAACAGCAATGAATAAGGTGTGCCTAGCTAATGTAAACCATATAAATGTTTGTTATATCAATTTTTGTTGAATATCATGATTTTTTTACTGCCATTATATTTATATGAGTAAGAAGCTTCATAGACCTCTCATAGGTGTCGCTAACGGCGATAAAAACGACCCCTTTTACGTAAAGTATCGTATGTCGAAATTGCCAAGTTTACAGGGGAGCGTTTTAAAGTTTTGAATTTTATATGTGTTTCAATTAATGGGCAGTATACAATTATAAAATAAATTGTGGTTGTTCATCTAATCAATATCTAGGACTTTATAATACTCTATGTGAGTAACGCGCTTTGCCGAATAAAACTGAGAAATGCTAAAGTCGCGTGTTATGCTTATTTCAGTGAATTCGAATCTTTAAAACACTCCCCTTAAACTTGGCAATGTCGATATACGATACTTTACGTAGGAGGGGTCGAAAACCAAAAAAACCAAATACAAAAATCTGTAACGAACACTTAAAATAATTCATAAGGTCTGCTGACTCGATCTGTAGCTCAGTTGATACAGCGGTGGCCCTGGTTTAGAGCAGCCACAGGTACGAGACCTGTCAAATTGAAGCATTTTTTCTTTGTGTTCGATTGTATTAATAATTACATAAATGTTTGTTTATCATCATCATCAACTCTGGCTTAATGAGAATTGACTTTGGCATGCTTTCCAAGGGTAGTAATCTAATTAAATATTTTTTTAGTGTATTTAACTTAGAAATTAAAGTAATACGCAAGGACCGTAATATACCACGTACAAGGATTAGAACCTTGAACTCTGTACTTGGCTTCAACCCTAATGTCTGTAATCAAAAATTGAAAATGAGTCAAGCAATAATGCTGTCTTACGACAAATTCTTGTTATTGCGAAGGAGGTTTGTCAGGAGCGTAGCAGGTGGAGGTCCATGGTCTCTGCCTTCCCCGGTGGGAGACAGGCGTGATGATAGGTATGTATGCAATATAGGATAAAGAAACAGAAAGAAGAAACATTGCTAATTAGGTAGTAAATGATTTGTTGTAACCAACAAATCACGTTCCCTTTTGACAAGCTTACTTGCCTATTAATTAAAGCCCTGGATAATTACTTGGTGCAACTGTACTGAGGAGTAAACTGACGGCTGACGGCTATTACGGTTTTCGCCTTAATGAATTTCGCCATTAGTGATTCACGCCACGTGTAGCTCAGAGAAATACTCGGAAGGATATAAGTTTATGCTAACAGCGTTGTATGGAAAATTTCAGCACTTTTACGATGAAGTACAGGTGAAAAGACATTTTAGTAACTTATTTACTTCGCTTGTATATTGCTTAACTAAATCAGAACATGAACAACAACAAGTTAAAACAAGATATTAGAAAAATATATATATATCATATTAATATTTATCGTATCGATGGCTTACACTTGCAGAACGAGAACTTGGGGACATGTTTGATATTGTGGTGAAAAGGATTTTGGGTCGATACATTTGCTGTTCCATATTGGTGGCCTTTCTAATACTGCTGTATTTATTTCCTCCTAAAACATCTCCAAACTTTATTGATTGCAAAATAGGTATGGTTAAGCAACAAGACGGACGACACTATGACTATTTGAACGCGCATTCACCGCTCGAGTGAAGCGTGACGCTCGAGCAACACGCTACCGTCGAGAACAAACAGCATATGCACACACGTTCAATTTATATTGCAGCGGAACGGAATGGAATTTAAGTTTTGTCATTATATTGTATATAGTATAATGAAGTTGGTCGGAAGTATGGTCAATTACGTAACGTACAAACTAGATACGAGCCAAAAAACGCGTCACGCGTCTACCGCGGAATTTTCGAGAATTCGCCTGACTACTCCACGGGAAGTGGCGCGACGGCAGGCGTAGTTTGACGTCAAACGTGAACGGAATACTATAGCCTCAAGGCGCAGTCGTGAGAAAGCTCGTGAATGCTTGAGCATTCCGGCGACCGCGCTCGTTTTCTCAAGCGCCGAGGCGCCATTGACGCTTCCGTTCCATTCTGTTCCGCCGCAATGTAAATTGAGCCTTAGGCATTTTGATTTGAAAAAGCAAGCCAGCGCCCGCATTGCTGTCGCCACCGCGCCGCCGCCCGCTGTCGTCCGTCCATTGTAGCCTTAAAGGAATTGCAGCTTATACTCTAAAGAAAAAAAATTATTAAAAAGTTTCTAAAAACGTCATTTACTAATGATGCAATCAGGAAGTCGTATCAGAATTAATTTTACAGTTTACAATTTGTTTAACACTTTTCTTCACGCTTATCTGCTTAGAACCAAATGATCACATACGTGTCACGTATCTTAATGTATCGATTGTATGTCTAATGGAAGGCCATTAGACTCTCGTGCACCCCACAAACTTATGAATGATGTTTTTAAACAAATCCGTAACGTGTTGACAGAAAGAGATATGCGCCGCCGTATGTAATTAAATTATTAACAAGCCTCAGAGGTTTCCAATGCCTTCTTAGCAGCATGAACCCTGGTTTTCTAACCCGAATAGTATAGCTATAGCGAGGTCTCCTTCATTTTGATAATGGGATAAAAGCGCAACAGAAAGGTTTTTGTTATAAATAATAACGAAATCTTAGCTATGCTACATTAGCATGGGACGTGCCTTGGGTAGCGTAACGAGAGGTACTTTATAAATATAAACGACGATTATATCATAATTATAATTTTATACGTGTATTCAATTTCAAACCTTTGTCCAGAACTCCTAGATGTCTGTTTGACATCAACACTCTATTATTCTTACAATTCTAAATACAAAACCTAAGCTGCTTGTACTACACTGCCTAGTAAAATTTGAAAGATTTCTTTATACTTTATATTATATACTCTGATTCACTAACCTAAATTGTTCACATTTAATTTTTATTTTATTTTAATGATTTTAACAAACGAAAACTACAAGAGACAAAAAAAGAGTACAATAACGGATATCTTCTCTAAAGATTGAACTTTGTCGTAATATTTGCAATTGAAATTCTATTACTGATTTACTTCAATTTGTTTTTTCTTGTAACCAAACATAATATTGGATTCTGGACACTCGTTTGATGAGGGATTGATTAAAACGTTTCCAATTTACGTACGGACTCAGTCAACTGAAAAAGCCTCAAAAACTGATACCGAAGTGAAACACTGTGTTACAAACAAGTATTGAATCAAACTTTCTCTACACTTGAAATTTAGTTACAGCTAAGCTATACAAAATTGCACAAAATTAAACCTTCAACGGCTTTGATTCAGACTTCGTGGTAGATACATTTAATGGGGCCTTTTTGACACCTTATCTTACGATCATTTGAAACTTCCAAGGTTAATCTTTGCTTAATTATTCTAGTAACAGTAGAGCTCCTTGTGAAAGAGTTGGTCCAGGGAAGTACTACCATTTTTATGCTTGATTGGAATAAATTGTAACCAAAGGGAGAACATTGCGAAAATGTACTTAATGGTTATGCCGCTTACGATGAGATAATTTAGTAGCAACAGAGCTCTTTGTGAAAGAGAAATAACAAAAAACACGACCTTAAGACCATAAAATGCTTTGGTTAAGACAAATTAAGACAAAAAACAACATGCACTCAAACCAATTCAGCTGTTTCAGAGCACGTGAGCATATTATTAATGACTTCACGTACTGACCTTCCACTTTTCCTAACTTCCCGCTTTTATAAGTTGGAAACTTCTTGAGAAGAAAATCACCGATTTGTTTTTACTGTCTATCGTGGTTATTAAAGATGTTGTCGAAACTGACACTGGCCCAGACTAGTTGCCGCCATATATTGATGAATTTCAAATTCATAATCGTTTTGAAGATCCGCGGTAATCTACCTGTGTACATAATAATAGGGGTTAAAGTATGAAATTGCCGATTTGTACTGAA
>NW_020654051.1:10240628-10286885 GCF_003589595.1 Hyposmocoma kahamanoa | reverse complement strand
AATTATTTGCTACCATCATATTCCTTATTTAAATATTTATTCAGCAGACATAACTGTTATTAATATTCAGTAAACCAAATGTTTATAATTTTAGTATATATTTGCATACATATTCAGAGAAATGAATATTTCATTTTTGTAAACGTAGTCGTACATATAAACTAAATAAAAGAACAAAGGCACATAGAAACTGATTTTCACACAGAGAGACAAAAATAGGAATGGGTAATAATCCTTTCCTAGCTTGTGTATTAAATGTATCCACGAAGGACCCAACGAACGATTGGGACTTTATTTAATGTACTGGCTCTACCGGATAAAGGTTAAACACGAATGTGGGGCGCCATTTTGTGTTCGAAGGGTTGTAAAAAAACTCATAATGATTTCGAGTATCTAAAATAAAACATCATATTTTTGTTTTATGCATTTAGTTACAATAAGTATTTTTCATTTTCTTCTGACATTAAATTAGATTTAAAAATAATCTTCAATAACTCACAAAACTAAAAAGTTTTAGCAAACTCTAAAAAGTTTAACTATTGCATAATTGTAATTAAGTATTGGTGGTACTTCACATGACGTTGCCTATTATAATTATGTATAGTCATTTGACAAAATACTTGGTATGAGCAGAGAACAAAAAAGTAACGAGAATGAACACTCTCCGCCCCTACCTGGCTTTAGAAACCGCACGACGCCCCGCACATTGACGATCACATTGACTGAACGACAAAGATGCTGTCGCAAGCCGTTTTCGCCCTAAGACGGCTTTGATATTTGAATATAGTTTTCAATTATTCATTACGAAACTTGTATGTTAATATACTTACGGACACATAATTCGAGCCACCTTGCATTGTCAATATTAAATCCTTAGCTTAAACATGCTTGATTGCTCAAAAATGCTATTATGCAACTTTGAAACTGGTATACTAAACATCATTTCCTTAGTCCTTATTGAAAATTTTAATTTAAAGAACTGGAGAAAACTTTTTCGTCGATGATAACTATATTTTTATATTCTAACCCTTTAAGGATAAAAATGCAAGGTGTTCGGGATTGTATATAACATCATTGTACGTTACTATTTACATTGGTCGTGAGTTGTGCTGAGTTTTTTTCGTTTTCTGAAAGATGCAACGAGGTAAGTAAAAACTTATGTCTGAAATTCATTCAGTTATTGTTTTCTTCATTTATTTAGTGCAGAGTAATATAATCTGACGACCTCGGTGGTCGAGTGGCTTGCACACCGGTTTTCATGGTAAATGTCTTCAATGACGCCGCAATTGCTACAATAAGGAGTTGGTGTTATGCCCATCAAAAAGGTAAACTTCTTTGAAGGAGCCGTCACAACACCAAGTCTATTCATCAAACAGTTATCAATCCATGGAACTTTCAGTGGCTCAGGTTGAATTGTTTTGAACCAGATACCTTTTTCTTATGATCTCTCATCAAAGTATTCTTTCCACAGCTGGTGGCAATAAGTTTTAATTTTATACAAACAACCTGTATAATAGGGCAAAACAGATATCGTATCGCCAGTACAATAAGCTCGCTTAGCAAGTGAATCTACCTTCTCGTTACCAATAATGCCAACGTGTGAGGGTATCCCCTGAAGTCTGACTGTTTTAGAGTTACCTTGCAATTGTAAAATCTGGTCTATGATTGTATAAGCTATCGGGGTGCCTGGAATGGTCGAGATTGACCGAGCTATGTATTAAAGTGAGCTTTTAGAGTCAGTCAAAATTAAGAATCTGTCATAATTTACAGAGTTTATATAAGATAAGGCCTCAGAGATCGCTACAAGCTCAGCACTTATTATGGACACGTTAGTGTCTATTCGAAATAGCACATTCGTCTTGCCATCAGGATCATAAAAGGCTGCGCCAATCCCATCTTTGTCCTTGGATCGTGTGAATCTCAGTGACGAATTTCGATGGTCGCCCGTCCACTGCTGTGAACAACAAAAACATCGATGCTGTGCGCCGTATGATCAAAACAGACAGGCATGTGATACCATGAGATTCGGGCATATTTAGGCCTAAGCATGAATCAAATACAATCAATACTACACAAACATTTGGGTGTGAAAAAGCTGTGCTCTCGGTGGATCCCACACAATTTAACTGAGGCTCAAAAAACTGATCGCGTCACTTGGTGCAATGCCATGCTTACCAGATTCAACGAAGGGGCGTCAAATTTGATGTGGAACATAGTAATAGGTGACGAAACTTGGACTTATAGTTATGATCCCAAAACAAAGCAGCAACCGAGCGTATGGGTCTTTCGAGATGAGCCGAAACCAATCAAAGTGGCGCGCGTGCAAAGTGCCTCTAAGCGAATGATTGCCTCTTTTTTTTAATAAAACTGGACACGTAAGCTACAGTTGCTTTAGAGAATCGTTGTACCATGAATAGTGACTGGTACTCGTCCATTTCTTTGCCGGAAGTTATTTGCAAACTCCGTCAAAACAACCGTAAACGCCGTATCATCTTGCACCACGATAATGCCAGTTCTCACACGGCCAGACAGACAAATGAATTTTTGAAGGTGAATAACGTTGACCTTATGAGCCATCCCGCGTACAATCCCGACCTGGCACCTTGTGACTTTTATTTATTTCCAAAAATTAAGATTTTCAACTCAACGATTTTCATCTCCTGAAGAGGCTGTCGAAGAATATGAAAAATATGTTTCAGAGATTGCTACGGAAGAGTGGCATAAATGTTTTCAAAATTGGTTCTTTCTTATGAAAACGTGCATTAACGCTAACGGAGAAAATTTTGAGAAACCATAAATTCATTTCTGAGCATTTATAGTATTAAAAAAAACTTATAGTGCACCCCACGTATATTGAAATAACATTTTTTAAATTCAGTGGGTAAGTAGTTGAGTGATATTTTTTATACCAAGATCGCGGATTAGTATCTTATGGAGTATGACCATTATACTGCTCAATTATTAAACATTCCAATAAAAAGTAAACCAATTGAGATACGACATTGGTATATACATAGACGAGATTACAGTGAAGAAAATATTATAAAATTACTTTAAATCTATTTCATTCAATGATACATTTCAAGATCGTGATATAAATAGTGCTTTTGCAGCTTTTCATGACATGTTTTGCCTGCTGTATCAACTAAAGCGTAAAGCGGCTTGGAACTTAATAAAAGAACAAACTGGTTCTAAAGCTCCAAGTGAAACTAAGAAGATAATAAATGGAAATAATACTATTACTGTTCCCAAGAAGATTGCTACATCATTTAGTGATTATTTTATTGCCTTGACACACACAACCAAACCAACAAGTCATGGTAATATTAGTAAGTTATTATCAGTCGAACAATCTGCTTCTTCCTTTTTTTAAAGCCAGTAGCAGTACACGATGTTCTCAAAATTATATCAACACTAAGAAATTCCAATGCTTGTGGCTTTGATGAGATATCAACCAAAATAATGAAGATGTGTGGACACAAATTAGCACCAATTTTAACTTATTTAATCAACTTGTCTTTTGAAACAGGTGTGTTCCCTGACATATTAAAAAAATCTATTATTAAACCTATTTACAAAAGTGGAGATGAAGCTGTTATAAGCAGCATCGACCTATTACGCTAACACCAGTCTTGTTTAAAGCATTCGAAAGGAGTATGTGTGCTCAATTGTACGACTACTGTGTGAAATTTAAGATTATTAGAGATGAACAGTATGGTTTCCGAAAGGGAAGGACAACGTCAGATGCTTATTTCAGACTGACTAACGCTATTACACAAAGTTTATATACGCTATTACAAAAAAGCATGTAACAGCTCTATGTTTTGATATGTCTAGAGCATTTGATTTTGTGTTTCATGATACTCTATTACAAAAGCTTAAGCGTTATGGTGTTCGAGGATTACCTCTGCTGTGGTTGGACTCTTTTTTGAAGAATAGAATGCAGAGTGTCGAAGTGCACGCAAAAGGTGATCATAATATTCAATCAATTTATAACTCAGAATACAAACATAATAAACTCGGTGTTCCACAGGTTAGTGTATTGGGTCACTTACTGTTTATTCTGTACATTAATGATCTACCTAAAGTGACAGACCATAACTGTGTATTATTTGCAGACGACTTGTCCATTGTAGTGACATTTAATAAAAAATATGTAAACGAATATGAAAACGACATTAATGTTACTATAGAATCTGTAATGGAATGACTTAATAACAATAATTTACATGTAAATCTGACAAAAACAAATCACATTCAGTTTGCTTTAAAGGGAAAATCACAACTTAATCTAAATGTACATTATAGGAATCAAAAGATTTGTATTGCTGATAACAAAAATAACATCCATAACTATAACATCCATATTGATAATCTATGTAACAAAATCAATAAATTTGTATATGTGTTGGGCAGGCTGTCGAAAAAATATCTCGGGAAGTGGCTTTGTATGCTTATCATGGTTATATAGCGTCAGTTATTCGCTATGGAGTTATAATTTGGGGTAACAGTGCAACAATTGATAAAGTTTGCATGGCACAAAAAAAATGTATACGAGCGATTTGTGGTGTTGGTCCCTTGCTTAGTTGCAGGACACTTTTTCCTAAACTGAGAATATTAACTGTAGCCAGTGTGTATATTTTAGACTTATGTAAATTAGTGAAACAAAGACCAGATCTATTCAAAAGAGCAATAGTAGTAAATCCTAGAAGGACAAGGAAACCTGACAGACTGGTGCTAAAGTATTGTCCGCAGACTACAACTTCTACTTATTTCAAAGAAATTGCTATAGCATGGGTGTTAAGATTTTTAATAAAATACCGAATAATTTGAAAGCATTGCCGACAAATCAAATGTGTAAAAAAACTAGAGAAATGGCTTTTGGAAAACTGTTTCTACAGCGTCAAAGAATTTTTAGAATATATTTAATAAATTAATAACACTGCGGTACATATTAGTATTAATATTTTAGTGTAACGTAAGTTTAAATTTTTGCATGCCGATGATCGGTAAGGTATGCTGCACTAATTATTAACTCATTTTTCATCAAAACTTTTTTAACCATATCTTATGCAAATAAAAATCATTTTATTTCATTTCATCATTTCATTTCATTATGATTATGAAATAAATGATATTATGATAAATTCTGAATTTGAGGCATTCCTGTTTAAACTGCCACAAACACGACAATAAACACGTATATGGGCTTCCGACGACCCGCGCAATGCAACCCGAGCGCAGCACGAAATTGTGCGAATGTGTGCGTCCGAATACGGCGCGCGGATGGCGTGCACACATACGAATCGCGCTGCTAAGAATATATGAAGTTATCATACTGGTCTTGTGCAATTAGTTATCAAACTGAACCATGTAAGACTTTGATTTTACAGCGAAATAGCCCATAACAGTTATATATAGGCCCAGAGGAAATTGATGCGGGATCGTTCCGTGGTCGGAGAGATAATTATTCCTCAACTTTCATGTGTTAATTATAAAGACGGAAACTTGTGACCGTCTATTGGAACGTTATTAACGCTCCTAGATCATCAACGATAAATGTGTAGGTACTTATCAAGATATATGATCGGGTAACAATTAAGGAACTTTATTCTTCTTCTCAAGGTTACTCTCCCGTCTGAGGTTGGACATTGTCAAGTCAATTCTAATTTTAGAGGCTGCCACTCTGACGAGCGAATTGGTGCTGACGCCGAACAATTCTTTAACCAGGAGTGCTGCCTTCTACCGACACTTCGTTTTCCATCGATTTTGCCCTGAATGATAAGCTGGAGTAATTTATACTTAATGTTCCTCATTACGCGGTCAAAGTATAACATCTTCCTACGGTTAATGGTGTTCATAAGCCTTTTCAAAGTTTGTGACATTATATATTATTTGTGACAAATTATGAATCACATACTTCTTTGAAACAATGGTAAACTATAGTAACTTTCAATTAGAATCTTAACCAAGGTAACTATAACGGAAAACCATCCAAATGTAAGTTTACAATCTACAAACTAATATATAGAAAGTATAATATTATTAATACATGTATACCTACTTCAAGTGGACTATAAAAAGACGTCAAACTATAATTAACGAACTTCATATAGCGACAGGTTTTAGTTCACTTTATTTATCTCAATAAGTAGTCAATATTTTTACTAGAATAAGTAAATATTTCGGAATATAGTCAACTACAGCATGACCTCACATGAAATACTTATATACATATGATATGTAGGTTCGTATATATTTTCCTAACGTTAAAGCTGAATTTAGAAACAATTTCTTGGAACTCTCGACTCATGTAAGTACGCAATTTCCTCACATAATTTCCTGTTTGTATACAATTTAATTTCCGTTTCAAAAACAATGTAGGAGAATTGGGAGTTTTTATCACAATCGGGTTTTAATTACGCTGGGGTTCAACTATTAATTGTGATAACTCGGAAACTGGTAAATTTCTGAACCGGTTTGGTTTACACCCGAACGCATGATTGCAGTTTGGATTTCGGTTATCGGTATTTTAATCGATTATGTAATTACCCGTTTCTCACAAGTTCGCTCGCTACTGATGATATAAACTGGTTAATTTGAGATTTCGGAAAATGGCGTGACTAACGTGATGGACTTGATGAACAAAGCCGACACAATAAACAACGGACATCACAAACGTGAAAGATTGTAACATGCTAAATTTTGCGGACTTTTTAATAAAGGGAGGTTTTTTTAATTTCCAAATATTTGCGTGTATATTCGTATCAGATAATCAGAAACTCAATTATGATTTAATATTTTTGGGGGGTTAGCACTCATAGAGAGGGTCGTAGCTGACTATGCCATAAGAACGATACCTAAATCGAATAAAAAAACACACAACGTTAAATCTACCATGAGGGTTGTAACCGTTCTTACGACTGCACCTCTCCATCTATCTTCTTTTCATTCATTCACTACATGAACAAATGAAGAGAGAGAGAGAGAGTGACGAGCGTTCGACCGCAAAAAATATGTAGCGGTCTCTTTTTTCACCCCTCCCTCGTTCAAGCACGCATGAGTGCGTGAAAGAAAATTTAACAATGACAGCGGCGGCAGACGTCGAGTTAAAATGAGATTTTTAGGTGCAGTATCGGTTAAAATTATTTTAAATCGTTAATCATATAATCGGTTAATCAATGCTCAATAAATTAAAATTTAATTTCTAACTAGTGCACGATTAAAATTTAATTTCTTTTTCTTTTTCAAACCGGTTCCAAGCGTTTAGACGTCATGGCAACTTATCTTTAGAAGAGTTTGAAGTTCTTTTCGGGAGTGTTTTTGGTGAAAAACTTTCAGCATGAATATCTCTAGGTAATTAATTTCTGTATATATGCGTATACCCGTACATATGCGGCGCGTACGTTCATATAGCTTGACTGCTGCGCTGGTACAGTCTATGTTAAAAAATGGGAAGTGGACTAATATGAAAAGGAATGTCTGTAGAGGGACGGATCGGCAGGTTAAAGGAGTACTGAAAAACTGAATTATACTACATTTACCCTAGAGGTGGATTTCGAGCTCGTGTGTTGTCCATAGCAGCGCTCTTCCTCAACTTCCAGCAGACATCTTAATTAGGGATCTCCGACAAATGCAGTGGAACGCGTGGCGATTCCGTTGGCGCGGTGGCGGTCACAGCAGACTATCAGTTACGATGATGATCGCTTGATTTATCACTGAACAGTGTTTAAGTACCAATAAACTCGATTCAGGGGCAGTTTCCGATTCGCAACGAGTAAGTGCTGGAATAACCTACCCTTCCAAAAATATACCAAACCGCTATATTCTTTCAAAAAAAGTTTAAACAATGGCTCCTGTCCGTACACAAATCAAGTAGCAATTGGTCGGTGGTTAAATCCACAAGCGACACTAAACAAATAAAAATTTAGAATGTTTTCTATTTTTAATTACAATTTTTTTAATTATTATAAATTTTACATATAGTGCAGCAACAGACAGCCTCTATTCATTGCTTGGTGTTTAGTATACACTCCGCTTGCCAGTCTGATGCAGCAAGCGAATAATAGCTTTAAAGTTAAGCCTGAAAATTAGCAATGCTGAGTCTCCATCCTTTTTGTCCACTTTAGATACTTTTCTTTTGTTTTAATTGTTCGCTTATTTTTGTTTATGTATTTTGTGGATAAATAAATGTCTTTGTCATATTGATAATCCAGTTCAATGAAAGTGGCTACTATTATCAATTAAATATCTTACCGGGCTCTTGCTTATCAATTCAATCACAAGTGGTCTGTTCCCATTTCTTTGATATCGGCCTATTCTGTATGTTTCTTCTATGTATCCGTTTAAGTCCACATGTACCAAATCTTGGAATATTCTTTGTATCCTATCATATAGATCACATTCTGATTCTCTATAATATTCTTCTTAGCCATATAATACGAATTTCTTACATTCGGTTTCAGTTTTTTTTGTTTTCGCTGATGGGTGTAGTTCTTGTTTCTATATTTTTAATTTCCTTCTTGAACAGATCGTTTTCTTTTTGGAGTATATTTATTTTCGTATTAAGTTATTGTATTTCCAGTATTCTAATCTCATTTTGCTCGCTTAAACAATCTGTATCCTGTTTAATTTCCCCTATTAATAACTTCATTGCTACCTGTATCTCCGTCTGTATTGTGATCCGCAGCTGAGTTATAATATTCTTATTATTTTCGTGGAGCCTTTGTACTATAATTTCACTTATAATGCAAGGATAATTCAGCTTGGCTGCCTGATAATTCAGATGTCAGAGAATTTGGTTCCAGACAAATGGTGTCGCCTAGATTGGATATGTCTCCAGAACTGAGCGTATCATGGTCCTGTTGGGGAGCCACACATTTCCTAAGTGTTACATTATCTATTTCTTGCGGTTATGTTCTGGTCTGTCGCCTTCACCGGTGTATTTAAATTTCCGGTCTTTGGAATCTTGAAGTAGCAAGCTTGACACCGCCATTTTTCTTTATGTTCTGATGTCATGGTGTTATGAAAGCGTTGACATTGGCGCAGTCTAAGTGACACAGTGACAGTATTCCATCCTCTAAGCAGTATGCGCACGTAATTTATTACGTAATTAATTTATTAATTTTTCTTCTTCGGATTTTTCATGGCATCCAGCGCACAATGAAGACATTTTGTATTATTGCTATATCTGTACTATCCTTTATTTAGTAACCACAAATCACCGCAATTGTATGTACTGTGTGTTCAAATTTACCCCAAAAATATTTGTATTATTTTTAATGGCAACACTGATGAGATGTCATTTGAAATTTATGCTTGCCAATTGATTTTGACAAATAAAATTATTCGGAATCTGAAGGTACTTGGATATCCGCAAGTGACAGTACAACAAAAGAGGCTATAAAAATTCTCATTTAGCTTAACCGTTTTCTCAGTGAAATTTCTTTAATTTGTAGGATGATTAATCAGCTTCAAGTAAACACCAATCACAAAACAATTCTTATAGCTTAACTAATTTTTAGCGATCAAAAACTACGGAGACAAGTCAAATGCGTCCGAATCGGGTTTGTAGAACATCTCGTATAACTCTTTATCATTTTAGCGAACTGCTTTTTTTGTAGACAATATTCTAGATGCTTACCCTTATCCTAGACAGTATTATGTTTCTAGCTTGGAAATACAACACACAAATATTCGTGCAGTACAGCTTTGTGACAATTATTTTATTCATGGAAACTGGTTATTATAATCCGATAAGAAGTAATTTCTTGATCGAGTGGTATTTATCACTGCAACAGGATAATTCACGGTGATGTTGACTAAGAGCCTTAACGTTGACACTGACTTATTAGAGGATTATGAAAAGAAGAAAAATGACAATCGCGTTTTTCACCTTCATAGTAATACCTATTGTTAAGGACGCTTAAGGAATTCTGTTTAGTTTCTGTTTAGGGAAATATCTTCAAATGTGTTAAAAATTTCGGACTCTCTTACTAATGTACTATTTAAGTATACTATGTATCGTCGAAGTGATCATTGTAAAATGTATATGGTTGCCGTAGCAATATGCATAAATACTGAAAAGCGCGTGGCCAAAATAGTTTCGGTAACAACACGCACTGCTATTATTGCATATTGTTGTATACATAGATATACATCTATGGTTGTTTATGAGAGTTCTGTTTCTCTATCTCCAAAAAATGCCGCCGTCCAGTTTTTTGTTTGCACAACCCGACAAGTACTACGTGAATATTAGACATTATGGGTCATAGGTAAACATAAAAACACAAAAATGTGCCATTCCCTTTAGGTGCTTGTTAGAAAAAAGTAGAAATTGCTGACAAGCACTAAAACTAAACTCTAGTTAAAACTAACTCATAATAATAGATAACTTACTACACTACAACGTGAAATCCAATTTTTTTTCAAAACAATGTACAGACAACATTTTTTTTTTGTTACAGATTCGAAATGCTGGAAAACGGACAGTCGTCTTGCGCAACATCGTAAACATTAAACAAGAACATTAAGATTAACGCAATAAATATTCTTCATCAAGATGGCGTTTACGATACGTAAGTTTTATCACCAATAATATACTGAATAAGGTGTTGTTAAGGCAACTTTTCAGACATCCGCTTACATATATTAAGGCGACTTTACCACACAGATTAAAAATAAATAAATGCTACGAGTAAACGAATAAAGTTTTGTGTCAGTAGAGCTCTTTGTGAAGGAGTTCGTGCTGGGAAGTACTGCCACCTTACCTATTTCTGCCGCCAAGCAGTAATGTGAGCATTACTGCGTTCCGGTTTTGAAGGGTTAAGGGTGCTGGTGAAATTACAGGCACATGAAACTTATCAACTTATGTCTCAAGGTGGCAGTGCCACTCAGGTCTATATATTTTAAAGCTCTGATTGGCACTACAATTTCTAAACACCCGGGCAAAAAATCATTCCCTCAGTATAATAAAGTCACATGTGATCATGCTGTAAAAGTGTTATCATGTGATCATTTTTATGTGAAAGTCATAAAAATAATGCAAATGTAGTTCAATAACAATAATATACATAACATGTGAAATTTTGTGACTTTTCTATTTAAGTATAAAAAAGTTATCGACTAATTTTGTTCGTAGTATCTTTAAGCC
Source organism: Hyposmocoma kahamanoa (assembly GCF_003589595.1). Classification (NCBI taxonomy): domain Eukaryota; kingdom Metazoa; phylum Arthropoda; class Insecta; order Lepidoptera; family Cosmopterigidae; genus Hyposmocoma; species Hyposmocoma kahamanoa. Next base: position 10,275,733 of record NW_020654051.1, on the reverse strand, counting down.
TCTTTCCCAAAAAATTGTCATTTTACAGAAGCTGACTTACAATAATTTATCTCTCATGCAGTATTTAATTACAAATAAATAAATGCAATTACATAGATCTGCCTGCCACGTATAACAAAACTAATAATTCTCGTGATAGGTTAAATAAAAAAATAAACTTTTTGTAGATTCTCACAATTTGAAGACAAAAACGCTTCTAATGATCTTACAGGGCTTCAAGCCGACGCCGACGTTTCATGTAAAAAATATTGTAAAAGATAGAAATATTCTATTGCTTTAAGTTATTACCTAAATAAAAGAAAGTATAAAATTCATAAAAATTACAACGTTCTCAGAAAAGAATTACTTCACTATACTTTAATACAGTATAGAATACCTGAAAGACTGCAGTTGTCATGAGACTGAGATGGCGGGATTTCTCATTTTCACAAAACAAAAACGTAAGCGCGCTTTTATTGCTGTTCCTAATGACTCTTAGACAAAGAAATCAAAATGTACTTACTACCTTTTTTACACAAGGTTGGGACACAATATGTCCCTTGTACGTGTAACTTCAGGGAATGTTGTCAATGAAACGTTGTATAGAGCATGAAAGGGCCGTCCGAGTAACTTTGTTAGCTAACCAAACAACGACAGATCCCTTCAGGACAAGTTGGCCAAATTATTCAAATAAACTCACTCAAGAATTTCCTCAATAGCCTAAATCCACTTTGATTAAAGGTGTTCTTACACTGTTTCGTCCAATTTGTTTTATCAACGTCACGGTGGAAATGCCTGAAATTCTGCTATCTTTTCACATTAAATCCTTAATAAGTATATGACATGAAACGAGCGCAGGAACCGCGTTCTTTAATAACTTATTACTAAGGGAGCGATGTAATAAATCGTAATTTTCAACGAAATTAATTGCTGTAAGGAAGGGTTTGTGAAGGTAAGTAATCAATTCAACGTCTTTGAATTTTGATTTTTTTAACAATTATAAGTGTTACACACCAACTCTCATCACTCGTCTCTGTCAAAGACACGTACTAATCAATCGTGAACAAAGCTGCTTAGATCATCCCGTCACCTTTTATGCAATGTATCGGCGGCCGTCCTCTGAAATTTACTCTGTAATATCTAATTCGGGCCCATCTGTCCACTTGTTATTACTGACATTCCCTGTCCATTCACTTCTTTACGGTTTATCATTTCACGTGGGAACCACGCGAGTTCAGGAACGCTGTAGTTAATGCTATTGACATGAAATTGCTATTGACATTAATGAACATGTGTTTCATTAATAAGGTTATTTCAAAATAGCGAGTAGGTTTAAAAAACACCTGCTCATAAGTTTTAGTAATAGACTAGAGTTGGCAAACAAGCACGTTAGTCTTAAAAATGCCAAATTTTGTTCCGAAGTCCATACAATAACATGTAACAAAACTTAGCTTTCACATAAACAGGGTTAAAAAAACGGGAACTATAAGAGCAAGAAAGATAGTCATTTAATTATTCTATTCATAGGTCGTATGTACACGCGCACTGGTGTCGTGGTGATGGTGGTTGTTGGTGCCGGCGGCGCTTCGGCGCGTGTCGCCGGCAAAGTTGGCGGCTACTCTAACAAAATGGGAGGTATGTATCTTACTTAGGCGTATGTAAGCAATATATAATACCTATATTCTGTACATTTAAAAAACTTACAAAAAGATTAGGGCTAAAATAAAAATCGTTACTGTTTAAGTCTAATTTACTTACACATAAGGCAAACGATAAACTTCCACTGCATTCGATACTTATGTCAAAAGATATGATGGAACTCCCACTGCATATACTGACAAAGTAAAAAATCTAGGTCTAGTAATGGACTGCACGTTGTCTTGGACATCTCATGTCAACGAGGTTAGCACTTCTCATTTCACTGTCTCAAACGACTTCAATACTTTCTCCCTTTTCTTACTTACTCCCCTTACTCGACTATACCGACTTTTGTTATTTAGATGTGACCGAAGAGCTTATGAATAAACTAGAGCGCCGACAAAACTTGGCTATCCGATTTATTTTCGGTCTCCGTAAGTTTGACCGTGTTTCCGAATTTCGCGCTCAATTATAATGGCTCCCAATTCGCCTTCGCCGTGATGTGCATATCCTGTCCGCCCTTTTTAATATACTTCATGACGCCAACTGCCCTTGCTATCTTCGCTGCCAGTTCCAGTTACTACCCCCTCCCATCCGTTCAAGGCGTTCGTGCATCACTAAGATGCTTGTTCGTCCTAACTGTAAAACAAATTTCTTTTTTAGCTCCTTTTTTTCTCGTGCAACGCAGTTGTGGAACCAACTTCCTTCCCATATCCAGCCTAGCCCGTCTATCGCTTCTTTCAAGAAAACGTTGAAAGCACACTTTCTTGCTGATTCTCGATCTTAGTAATTATCTTATTGTATTTTTTTACATACTTATTATGTATATATGTGTAGCTATATATATATTTTACACTATTTGCATATTGATGCTATTTATTATTATTCATTATGCAAGGAACGGTATTATTATTATTTTTTATTTGTGTGCTTTATTATATTTCTTCCGCACTCTCTCTTGCACGCTATTGCCCGCTTATAACCTTAGCTCTCACTGCCCTGGGTTGCTGGAAGAGATCTCTTTTAGAGATAAGTCACGTTTACTCACTTTCTGTTAATCTAATATTTCTTTTGTATTTTATTTGGTGCAATAAAGAATATAATATGTACAAATCCACAAAAAAATGATAATATTTACTAAAAATTAAAATTCTTTTTGTGATAAGACTAAATTAGTATTCGAAAACATGTCCCAGTTTTTGCTGGAGTACACCATAATATGCTATTGAGTGAATACGGAAGTCGTAGCAGAGTATGAAAGACGAGATTTATTATACTTTAGCCAATTCGATGTAGAATAAATATCAACAAACAAAAACATAAGGTTTTTTAGGGTTTTCACCTCAGACTGTTATTCAGTTACCACAATTGCAATATTTTCTCCGAAATTTGACTAGGCTATTGATAATACTAATCTTGAAGTCATATGTGTGATGAATTTCGTTCAATACAAGTTTCTTTAGTGATTAGAAGTGATTTGAAACTAACATTAAAATTACCAGTAGTCAATTGTTTATAAAACTCTGTCAACCCTAATGATTCTCTGATTTGAAGGGAGAGATTGCAAACATTTAAGTTCAATAAGTAATTCAAGTTCAGAATCGGAAATTGATGTTGGATGAAATATGTAGTAAATATGAATTATTTATTTCAATTTCAACGACCTAATGTTACAATAAAAGCTTAGATACTAGAAACTAAAACTAGACCTAAAAGAATAAAATTGGCTCAACGCGGCAAGGTGCCTAAGATGCTGGCAGCGTTGTAGTAAATTAATACAAAATAAAATCTAACAATTTTGTTTCTTTTTCTCTTGACTAGGTAAGTATTACTTCTACGTAACCAAATTATCTACTTAGCTATTTAAATTCCATACACGAGCAGCCTGTGTATCCGAAAATACTGAGCATTGACAAAAGAAATGTTCTTTTCACCTGCTATCATTGGTTGCCTAGCAACATTATAATAATATACCAATACCTTATAATAATAATCACATTTTTCTTTTTCATTTTGTGACAATCCTTGCATATCTGCGTATGACAACGTTACACGGGCGACACAGTGTCACTGAACGTCAAAGGCGTTGCGCTACTGTAGGGAAGTTATTGTATTGTAATACTGTGACGACGTCAATCTCCTTTTGTGCTTACTTTTTAGTAAAGCTTTTAGTAGAAAGACTCATGCTCCAAATATATAAGTACCTATAGCAAGAAAAAATGAGTAAATCTTTTTCAGTTAAGATAATTTGTGAGAAGAAAAACTTGAAATAACTTTAAATGAACATTATACATATCGGTCCTTCCTACCTATAGAATCGTAACCCCAAATTGTCAACTTTGTAAGGCTATGTTGAAAGGACTAAAATGATCATAATATAGGAAATGAAACTATTTTTCCGGATTTAAATCGCGTATATTTGTTTTTTCAAAAAAACCGACGTTTCGGGCCCTTTACAGGTCCCATGGTCACGGTTGACTTGTAAAGAGCCCGAAACGTCGGTTTGTTTGAAAAAACAAATATACGTGATTTAAATCCGGAAAAATAGTTTCATTTCCTATGTGTAACAATCGCGAAAACCTAAGAACTCGATATGATCATAATACCTGCAATTCTTAACAAGTTTAGGTACTGCAATTAAATTAGATACATAAGACAAACTTTATTTTTCAAGCTTTTAATTTTACTGCTCAATATGTATAATAGACTTACAATAAAATTCTTTATAAAAATGCATCTATTATTGTGGCTTACGATAGATAACGCAGGAGGAGTCGATATAAACTATGTGATTAATATTTCATAACACACACATGGGAGCTTGGATACTGAATAATGTAAGTTTAAAGCCTCGCCATGCATTACCGGAGGCACTGATAAATCAATTTCCTCCTTTATATTTCCGCGTTGTACACTCAATTTCTGTTCGATTTATTGCACAGACTGGAAAGCAATCAAATTATATTACACTCACCCATCTTTACCCTTTGAAAGTTCATTAGACGCGTAGCATATAACCCTTCACAATGTAAGTAGGTCTTCAATTGTCAAGTTTAATCCTACTACAACGTTCGTGTGTCGAATTACCTGAATGTACTCTTGGGAGCTAGCAAGCGCAAAGAAAAACTCCTCTACTTTTATAATACTAAAGAACGCTACACCGGGTATAACGGTTTTTATTAAAAGAATATAAAATAGAAGGAATATTATTGCTCGTTTGAATCAGTAATATTAATGGTAAGAACTTTAATTGGATTTCGAATTAGGTCATTATTTTGTATGAGTTTAGGATTATTTAGCGCTACTTGACAAAAGAAAAGTATATTTCATAAGAACATACATATTTCAACGTGTCCGAATGTTATATTGCTGTATATACTTCCACAAGTGTAAATCCTACTAATTTACAAGGCGAGGCGAGTCTTTTTCCTAAAATTGAAATGTGTATAGAAATCGTACAAACGTGTCGTTTATTGTTAAGTACTAAACAAGGCTTTGACACTTGCAATTCATTTCAGTTTAGTTTAAATTGTTTTATCGACGATTTTTCTGATTTTGCCTTATAGTGATATGTGTATTTATGACGCGATAGCGTTCCAAATCGGTATTCACATGTGTACTTATCTAACTTTCAAAGCTATATTATTTCATGATTACAAATTGCATGCTCTCTCTGATAGATAGATCCATCTGTATGCTCGAACAATACACCTATAATATCGACGGCGACATAGTAAACTTCGCGAAATATATAGAAACGTGTCAGCCGTGACCATGGATTATGTAAAGGGCCCGAAACGTTAGGTTGTGCGAAAAAAAAACAAATACATGCGATTTAGATCCGAAAAAATTGTTTTATTTCTAATATGTAACAATCGCGAAAACCTTAGAACACGAAATATAAAAAAATGTAATCCGCAATGATATTTTTATGAAATGAAATGAAATTAAATTAAATATATTTATTCGCGGCAAACACGGTACAAAAGATATTACGAGTAAAAAGTGTAGTCGTACCGTACAAAACGCAAATATTAAAATTAGATTGAAGTTTCAAATTCAAATTCAAATTCAAAATAATCTTTATTTCATAGGTAATCATTATTACACTTGAAATCGTCACAATGGTTAAACTCTACCGCTCATTCGTAAGGCATTTTTTTTTTATTCCCCTGAGAAGAATGAGCAAGAAACTCTAGGGGTTGCTTTTTGTAAATAGCATTTACAATATTTTTTTTTTATTTCAAACATCAGAGATCGAGACTACCTCCATGAGCTAAACGGGTTACTACCACGGATTTTTGTCATCCAAGTACGCAGAAGTTGTATAATAACCTTTAGTATAAAGTTTTTGTTTCACTATAGTTTTAAACCTCGTGAAAGGCAAATTTTGTATATCAACCGGAATCATGTTATAGAAGCGTATACATTGCCCCTTAAATGATTTTTTGACTTTGTGAAGACGACTATCAAGAAAAGCTAGTTTATTTCTATTCCTCGTATTAATGTTATGTCTGTCACTATTTTTCATAAATAAATTACTATTCCTTTTAACATAAATTACATTTTCATAAATGTACTGTGAGGCTAGTGTAAGGATGTTAATTTCCTTAAACTTATCTCTCAAAGATACTTTGGGGCCCAGATTGTAAATTGCCCTAACTGCACGTTTCTGCAGGACAAAGATTCTATTGATATCGGCGGCATTACCCCAAAGCAAAATGCCGTATGTCATTAGACTGTGAAAGTAGCTGAAGTAAACCAATCTAGCGGTTTCGACGTCTGAAAGTTTCCTTATTTTTTTAATCGCGTACACTGCAGAGCCGAGCCCTTTTGATAACTTACTTATATGGGGTCATTATTAAATAATACTTATTAATGAAAATTAATTTGCCAAATAAACAATGTCAAATAAAATAATGAAACAATGCCAATAAAGCTTAGAGGATGGAAAAAAAGATAAAAGAAAGGAGCTGCCCTAACCTTAGGCTGGAAACCAAAGGACATTTAATATCATATACAAATCAGTCGGTATGTGTATATGATGCATTTAGACGTTGAAAACATAAACATTTTATTGTCTTTGTTTAACTACTGCGTGCCGTCGTAAGCCAAAAGAGATAGGACATTGATTTACGTCAAACACGGGAATCGAAAATACGTAACGTCATCTTAAATGCCAACTGTTCTCATTTTAACATTTTTGGAGTAATCCGTATCCGGTTGTCAAAGGGAAGTACATGAGAAGTCAAAACCAATGTTTGGCCAAAAGGTTTATTGAATTATTCGCATGAATTGTAATAAATTTGGACAAAAAAAAATTTGGACAAAAATAAATTGACAATGAGAACAAATAAGTATTGATTAAAATGCGTCGCTGCGGCATTAAGGGGTGCGGCAGTAGAAAAGGCGGAAATCAACCGAATGTTACATTACACCGGCACGTGTAATTTTTTTGTCTATAAATCACACAATAGCCCAAATATCTAATGTAACTAGACTCATTTATGTAGTTTATTCATAACTCTTGCCGAATTTTGCTTTGGTTACTTTAGATTGCCCGTTTGTTACTATATTTTCAAAATTGTTGATAATGATTATTTTGAGATAGTGTTGTTCTTGTAAGCAGATATATTATCGATATTCTGTTACTAAAACAATTCACTACGAGGTTTTAATTTTTCCATTATTATTATTTTCATTTTTAAAGTTTACCTACAAATGAAAAAAAAAGAAAGAATGGTTGGAAATTATAGGATTGCCGAACATAAACATTGGAACATAATCACCTTAGTTTGTTCGCTCATTTTGAAGAGTCAAATTTTAATAGAACTTTGAATGTAACTAGATTACATGATAATGCAATTCCATCGTCGTATTTATTGGTAATTAATTTTATATTTAATTTTGAGTAAACAAGAGACATTCTAAGCATTCTCAATTCCTTAAAACTATCCACTCGTTTCCGATTTTTCCCCACTGACAACTCTAACATTATATATCATATATTAGATACACTGACGTAATAATTATAGGCGCCCAATAATAAATAGCAGCAGCAATGTAATTGATAACTGACAGCGACATACATGTGGGCGGCTACACAAAACCCATCTACAATGGCCGTTTGTAATGCTCTTTTTGAAACTTGTCGAGCGTGTAGACAGCAGCATTAGCTGTATATTAATTTGCTGCGCTCGCGTTGGCCTAGGTTCGACTATTATGTATTGCAAGAATACTTGTTTACTTTACAGCCAACAGTACAGCCAAATACTTCTAGAATGGTAATTGAAGTGCAGAATATGCAGACAACAAATTCAAAATCTTATATCTATCATCCCGGATATTGCCATATGACAATAAATATTGATCTACTTTAATTATACATTTTAATCATACTTTCATTACAGTAAACTATACAAATTACAAACATAACAAAAAAAAACAGTTTCAACATTCAAGGCATACATTTGCATGTCGATATTGACTTATCGATGATTATGGTACAACACTAAAAAAATCCGTAGGGACGTTTATTTCGTAGATAGGGCAGCTCCTTTCCAGTATTTTTTTTCATCCTTTAAGGCCCTAATTACGGAATGAACGTGCATACATAAACAAAAATTGAGCGAACACATGGCGGATTTCTTTAGTGTGGTACCATAATATATCGATAAGTCATTATCGACATGCAAACATTTAATTAAAGTAGATCAATATTCCATTTGGGAATATTTTAGGTTATATGGGAATATCCGGGAGTGTCACATGCAATTTTGAATTTATTGTTTTGCGTTTAGAAATACTCAAATATTACGAAAAGTGAATTTGCACAGATAAAATGTAATTTGAGAGTATATAAAAAAAGAGAAAACTTTAAAATATAAATCTCGAGATCTCCTATACATTTCCAACCTCACGATTCATATTTTCATAGAGAAATTTTTAAACAGTTTCCAAATAGTGTAAGCTTTTTGTATTTATGCATTAGTATACAATTAATATCAGTGACTGATTTAAGTGAATCTTTAATACTTCCATTTAATATTGGAAATAAATGAAAGTAGTAATATTATCAATAATAATAATATTATTATCATACATTTATTTACTTAAAACATGGTATAACAGGAGATGTAACAGGAGACAGTGTTAGTATAAACATGTTTCGCATTTATTAAATAGCATGCAAATATCTGATTATAAGATCTGATTATGCAATGTCAATTGACTACTATTGGCCGAGCGTCATTGATTTGTGCAGAAAAATCGACACTTCTCCGAAGTGAGACAAGTAGCCGAATAGGCGAGCGACTGCGAGTTGTGACAAGATACGTCAAACGAGCTCTATACACGTTAGCGCTCGCCTTCACTCGGTCAGCTAGGCGAGAGACACCGAACGATGGCAAGGCAAGGCAAATAGGCTGTCTATACGTTGGTATTGGCCTTCACCCGGCAACGTGGTCATTGTATTGCCAGCTTTATAAAATATGAATTTTTAGTAGTTAGAGTTGTCAGTGGGAAAAAATCGGAAACGAGTGGATAATTTTGTTTTGCAGGAACTGAGAATGCCTAGTAAATGAGTCTTGTTTAATCTAAATGAAATATAAAATTATTTAGCGATAAACCTAATGATGGTATTGCATGTAATCTGACTAGATTATGTCAAAGTTATGTTGAAATTTGACTCCTAAAAATGAAGCGAATAAATGAAGATGGTCTTTGATTCAATGTTTATATTCGGCACTCGTATGATTTCCAACATTGACTTACAATTATATGGACGTCGGGTCCGCGCTAAAAAGTGTCCGAACTTATAGGGCGTTAAATTGTATACAGAGCGTCATTCATGCTTTAGTCTTCGTTTGTTCGACTGACAGCGAAGCAAGCAAAATTAGACAGTACTGCGATGACATTACAATTTAAATTCAACGTTTTAGCTTTTTCATATTCCTTTACATGTCACTACGTTTAAATAGGTTGACATGGGACATTTTTTTCGTAGTTTTTGTATGAGACCCGTCGTCCATTTATTTGTAATTTCCAACCATTCTTTTTTCTTTTTTGATTTGTAGGTAAACTTGAAATAGTAAAAAGAATAACAATAAAATAATAAAAACCTCGTAGTGAATTATTTTAATAACAGACTATCGCAATGTGTGCGCTTCCAAGAACAACACTATATAAAAATAATCTTTTACCAACAATCATCAAAATACATACAAATACAAACAAACAGGCAATCTGAAGAAACCAAAGCAAAATTTAGCAAGATTTATGAATAAACTTCTTAAATATGGCTATTTCTTTTGGCTTAAGACGGCACGCAATAGTTAAACAAAGACAATTCAAGTGTCGAAATGCATCATATACATATGTCTGATTTATATATGTCAACATAACATGTTCTTTCAATAGAAGAAATTCTTCACTGACACTGGCGACAATTGGCATAATTTTTTAAAAAAGAAGGAGGTTCGAGGAGACCGTATTTTTTTCTATGTATGTTACGCGATAACTCTGGCATTCGTGAACCGTTTTTGATGATTGTTTTTTGTTGGAAAAGAGGGTACCTCAGTATTGGTTCCATTTAAATTTTAAGGAAACATTCCACCTCTGAGGGCGGCAAACTAGGGGATGAATTCTGTTCACGCACTTTTCGGTAACCGATTTCAATAAAACTCGGCAAATAGATATAATTTTTTGAGATTGTTTTTTTTTTAATTAAAAAGTTACAATTATTACAATATTTTATTAAAACTACCCAGACACTGGCAGAATTGTCCTCAATTGGATAGAGGCCAAAACCTTCAAAAATAAGATAATGCCAATAAAGTAACAACAATAAAACATAAATAATATCAAAGAAGTACGAACAGCAGAAATACAAGCAAAATATCAATTTCTTTTCATTTAAAACATCCTTTGATGTCAAAATGTTCCTTTTTAAATATGTTTAACTGTAAGTCTGCGATAGCTGCTGGCAAAACATTATCTTTGTGGACATATTACGGTAATTCCTAGAAAAACAAGTAGTGCTATGGGAAAGGCCAGGCAAGCGGTTTGGATATCTAGTTAAAAAAGTACATGTATATGTCACGTCACAAAAGCAGTCTACACGATTCTAGGCGGCCCTACCCTAGATATAGCTCTGGCACTTTTTCTGGATAAGAAATTATTTAGCTCTACACAGTTTCCCCAGATGGCAAGCTAGAGCAAACAAATTCATGGTAGGCCATCATGGCAGTCTTCATAAGTGCGTTAGACGGTGAAAAGCAAATACACATCGATTCACCTTTGCACATACTGAATCAACCTGTAGTTTCCACGTCAGTTGAGAGTTTGAGAGTCTAATACTATGCCGAGAAAATTACATGAATTATAGAATAATTAAAATTTAAATTCTACTTTTTAAAGGAATACGTATTATGTGCTACAGATACTACTTGAACTAATCAAGAGCTTTTGTTTCTGTGTTTAGATCATTAACGTGAAAAGTGTGTCAGCTTGTGTAAACCACTTTCTCTGTCTCTCTCGTTGTTTGAACTTTATAAATAACCGCACATTTGCGAATTCCGTAACTGAATGTTTCAGCTCCCCGAAGGGTATTTGGTTTATTTGGACAAATTTTCCCTTTTCGTTTAGAAACACTAGGAGTAATTATGAGAACATCTCAATTATTCATTTACTTTGCTTATCACTTGAGCTAATCGTCTTTGCCTACGAATTTAATTTACATGAGACTATGTAATCGTATTATTTTAGGAAGCCATTCACGTTAATAGCATAATAAGAAAATCAAATCAATTATTTTCGGATCAATTGTTGGCAGTCAAGAAACTCGCTTGTATTTTTCGGGCGTTTTACCCTCGCAACTCGGAAAAAGTGTAGCTATTTGTTACCTTCACGAGAAAACACTATTTGTTTTTATTTTTACAGGGAAGTCGACGAGCGGCATCAACGAGGAGATAATTTGGATCAGTATTAGCATGGCCATTGCTATAGCTGTTCTTATAGCTATTGCTTTGTGCTATATTCTGAAGGAGAAATGCACTAAACGGCAGTCGTATAAGGAGCATTCATGACGATACAGACAGGAGTTCGCCAAACACGCGCTCGCGGACTCCTTCGCAGATTTTCCACCTTACAGCTTATATCCTCAATATTCGCCAGATGGGAAGGAGTATTTCTACAACTTTCATCGATTTTCGTACGTGAGGAATACCTATAAGCTGCCTCCAAAAGACTATCCTCTGAAAGAGAAAGAGGAGATTTATATCAACGCGTAGTTTCGATACATTTTTGTAGATTAAAACTTGCATTCTGCTACACCACAAAGCAGAAATAACGAAACTGATTTAAAATATTAATTAGTCACTTTTAACTTCATGTTCAGAGAATACTATCCTGTAATGCATGTATATATTATACATGTTGGGTAAAATACTATAGCTGTGTACGTACTTATAAATAACATACTGCCGTCTTTGGATAAAAAGGATTAATGTGTATTGCACTGTCCAGTTTCAACTACAAAGACAATAGCAATTAAATTTCAAAGACATGTAGATATGTATAGCTTAGCACGAATACTTGTTTGTTTTAGGGAAAACATCGAATGTAGCGTGTGTGGTATTTAAAACTAAATAAATATTTTAAAGAAAAGACACCAAAGCGAAAGGAACTAGAATTGGATTCTATATAACTGTGATAGAAAGTGAGTTTGAGGAAAATTGAAATAGCTTCTTTACTTTTGTCAAGCGTTACTACAAATAACGTTAATACAAACGCGCGTTTCAGAAACGCGCGTTTGTATTGCTGTTTAAGTCGCGATTGTGTAACCGCTCTAAGCCAGTGAACATATTTAGTAAAGAACAGCGTAGAGTTTACGTGATTGAGATGGGTCGCAAAAATTAAAACTTGTTTTATGTGTACAATCAACTGTTAACATTTTTCCGCGACTATGGAAGGACCCTGTGCAATTTACCTTTACTAGGGAAGAAACAAAGAAATCGCATTGTCATGTGGTACGTGACGTAATCCGTTTCATATTTCATTGCTTCAGAACGAATTCTTAAGATTATCCTTTGCGTCTTTGAGTCTACTTCTTTATATATGTGTGTGTAACTTGTTGTGTAAAATGTAATAAAAATATTTTATATCTTTTACTGTACTGTAATTTTTGATGTGATTGTGCCAAACTAGAAAGATAAAAAGAAATTAATAAATAGAAAAATTTAAATGCTCAGTATTTATTTCTTAATTCAATAATGATGATAAATTAAAACATGGTATAAAATTATTGTAAAATTAATGACCAAAACTATTATGCGACTATGTAATCTATCTTTTTCTAGAAAGAAATAAATATGTATACAAAAGATTTTCATTTGTTTTATTACAAAATACCTACTTAGAAATTAAATTATGCACAGTTTATAATAGAACTTTGGATACTACAACTTCATACTTAGCCTAATAAATAAATTATGCAAAATATAGGAAAAACGTCAAGAAAAAAGTAATTGTATTATTTTATCAAAATAGAATGAAACACACAAAGTACACGGGACCTTTTCTAAGAAGACGAGATAAATAGGTACTTTTGATAAGCTCAGCTTAGGTACTTTTAATTCAGATTAAAACAAACTACTTCTTTTCCAGACCTTTTAATAATTGTATATATGTAGGTATATTGTATAAATTATATATCGTACTTAATAAACCCATTACATCTATTTGTACTCGAAGAATATTTGTATAATTTTCAATAAGTATTTAAGTAAACGTTGATTCTATACAAAACTCAAAACGTTTTTATCGTTTATTTGAGCAAACCGGGCTTTTATTGCTTTGCCGATAATGCCAGGCTCGTCCTTACACGTCATTCTTAATTCTACTTCATAATCTTTCTTTAAGTAACTTAAGTATTATCTAATATGCTTCAAGGGCCAGGATGCTATGCCAATATATGTAAGAGATTTACAAAACTAACTTTGCCTTAGCTTAAAAGCAAAAAATTACGAACTCAAAGTTTAATTATGTACTTTCTTCGCGATCACGGATAACGCAGTCAAGGTGGCAACATATGTACTATTCAAAGTCAACATAGTCCTAGAATAAAGAAGCATCGACGCGATAAAAAAAAGAAGGACTCGCCACCTTTCCTTAGTCCAAGTCAAAGTTACGTTTTATAGAAAATCTCAGCCTTAGTGTCGTTCCAGTCTCTTAATTCTGTCCGTCTTCGTTTAACTCCGATCCGGGTACATTCCACTTAAGCATGGTATCTTCTTTGGTATTACAAACATTTTTTTTTAATTAAAAAATAAGTGTGCATTTGACTCCCATCTCACCTGATGGAAAGTGACGATGAAGTCGACGATGGAGCATGCACACCTAAATAATGCCTATTCACTTTTAATAGTTCGATTCGGGGAGTCTAATGTCCTCATCAGATGAGAACGCATTTAGTGGAATGTGACCGATGCAATCTCATACGAGCAACCAGTAGAAACTGGTTCAAGTTTATTTGTATAAACCAAGGTATCTTTACCGGCTTGGTCAAAACTCTTTTGATACATCATGTATAAGTGATGTTAATTTATTATACAATGAATTGGGCGACATGGGACCTAACTAATGTGTGTAACTGTGAACGTAAACAATAGTGAATGTTAACAATGGTTATGTGTCCAAGTGAGTAAACAAATTATTTACTGGAAATATCTGTCATTGTTAATGTGCTAATGGTTTTTTACGCCAGTCGTATAACTTTGAGGTTAACTCACCAGATAATTCGATATTCAGTTAAGTAATATTAATAGTAATAAAATTACGCTGTTGCCAGTCAATGAATATAAATTGGGAAACATTACAGAAATATGATCCTTATCTAATTGTCAGAGATTGAAATAAGCAGAGTATACTTAGAGATAATACCTCCCTTTGAAATCCAGGACTAATGTATTGTATTTTGTTACTAGCAATTAATTTACAACGATAGTGTTGGTAAATTTAGTAAAAATACAATAATATAGTGTAACTTATTTTATTTTGATTGTTTGACTTTTAATGTTAAATATTCCGGGTTTCAGAAGGATGTATTATCGAGCATGTGTGTACTAAAAAGTTTAAGTACTTTGTCTGTTCCGATTGCTACTAGCTATAAATCAGCATGGGTTAAATAGCATATCGTCAACATTGATTCATTCAAAGCTCATCAGGGAAATAAAAATTCATTATTAAATATGTATCAGTATCAGATATGCATCTGCAGAGACAAACAGATTGAAGTTTGGTTTTTGTTTATTAACGGACACAGAATGCAGAGATTTTTAGGGTCGTATTCTAGAACTCTATTCAACGCTCAAGTCAGGATTGCACTGGCAACACAAGCACTGGAAATACGACCCTAATGGCAGGGACTTGAGTATGATTTCTAGTGCTTTGAATCATACTAAGTATATACATAAGTCCTGACTTAAGCATTGAGTAAAGTTCTAGAATACGACCCTCAGACTGTTATATTATACTCTATGAGAAATCGATGCTTTACGAAAGGCGTACGCCAAAGAGACAATGGTGGTCATTGTAAAGCCGAAACAATGGAGCCTACCGACAGGAAGGTGATGTGAATGACAGTATGATGAGCTCTCCACAGTGAAATTTACTAAAAACTGCTGATACAGCATAGGTGCTGGTGAAATTAATAATGATGGGCGCGGTAGCAGTACACTGCAACTGTTATGGATAGGCGTGTAGCTTACCACTAAGGGTTATAGGCGCAAGACTTATTCATCCTATCACTTAATATATTTTAAAAAGTCAATAACCGCTAATATCTAAATAGTGAAGAAATTTTGAAAATGTTTCGGTTCGATTATCACCCCCATTGTTCTTTAATGACGGTTGATCTTATAATACTGCCAAACTCATAACAAGAGCTGCAGATAGAAACCATTCATCATCCTCCGCCCGTACTCACTATGCGGCTATTACCGACTACCATTTCTTGTGCAATTTGGACAACTTAAAAAAGAAATATGTGTTTTTAACCTTATTCTATACGAAAAGGGGAACGGGGGACCTTTTTTTTTTTTTTTTCTTTTTTTTTTTCATTATCCGGGGGCAGAGCCGGGGTTATGTGGGACTGGGCTGAACCCTGAAGGGGAGCAGCCCGACCGCACTAAACCCCCGGAGTGTTCCTCCCCTCCGCTGTAGGTGGGGGTACGGGTACGCTGTTGCACTCGTCCGCGCCCCCACCAGCGGCTGGCCGCGCCCTGCGCAGCCCCTCCTCGAGAAGGGAGACACATCGGTCCCCCGACTCCGAATGTGAGGCTCGCCGAACACCAGACGAGCCTTCCATCCCGGGCCCCTTTATGCTGGGCAACGAACTCCCCCGAGTCCGCTACCCAGGGGCCATGGGGGGCCAGGACAGCATCCACTCAACTGTGAAGTTCAGTGGCTCCCCCAGCCCCCGCGGCGGATCTGATGACAGGCTCCGCCGCAACACCTAACGCGCTTCCGCGCGGACTCTCCGAAGAGAGTCCCTTGGAGCGCCCACCACGGCCGCGGAGGATAGGACGAGCGGCAACGACACTCCGACACGTCTCTTCCCCCGCGGCCCCGCCGCCACTGCATCATTAAAAGCGGTGCAGCCCCGCCAGGGTCGCGGAGGACAGGACGAGCGGCGACGACACACCGACACGTCTCTCCCCCCGCGACCCTCCTCCTCGCGCATCCGCGCGGTCCCGCTGGCCAAACGGGCCCCGCGCGGAACGCCCTCCTCCTCGGGCCAGCCTACCACCATCGGCCGGCCCCGTGGATTCCTCTTAGCTTCACCGTGGGATAAAATCGACCACGGCTACTAGAGCCCCCCCGCCACGACAAGGCGGGAACCCCTTCGGGGGGGGGTTGGGGGGGGGAACGGGGGACCTACCCCAACCTCCTAAAACAATATTACTTTAACTTAACTTTGTTAGTTTCGCCAAGCATATAGATGGCGCTGTTGTAATTTTACGAAATAAGAATCGCGTATTTTTATTTAACGAAAAATTATTTACTATGTGTTATTTAATAATAAAAAATAAACAAAATATTGAAGAGATATATGTAAATAAATAAGTTTAACTTAACTTTTAATCATTACAGCTATTTTAAGATTGCTAAATTTGACATAAGCAATATTACTTTAATGTTAAAGTCACATCATAGTACGAACTGAGTGAATGAATAGTCACAAACCTGCCAATAAAACATCGTAGTTTTAACATTACAATAAGCTTACTTTAAGCGCGTTATTGATCCGTAGTTTGCTGACACTATTGGACAATTCCGCCAGTAGAGGGTGCTATAGACGAGAGGCTTTGAGGGTGTGTGATCCTCATTAGTCTACTTTAATTTACTTTAATGTAGTTTTTAATACTTTTTTTTCGGTCCCTCAGCCCCTTATGAGCTCATCTTGACCTTCCTTCTTAATTATTTTCCTTTACTTAAAAGTACATGAGGTCACGAAGTCCTCAAAGTCAACTTATAAAACGCACTTCCTTCGTTTACTATTACACTTACCTTCCTCCCTTTATTACTCTTACTCTATCCCTTCTCCACTTCCACTTCACCACCACTATTCTTACTTTATTCTCTTTCCATTATCCTTCATCTTTAACTTTATACTTTAAAAAAATCCTGAATGATTTTTTTTTCTCCAGCCCCCCGGTTATTGTGACGGTGTGACCTCCTTACACCGTCATCCCATCTTTTTGTATCGCCTCTCTCCATTCGTATCGTATCGTTTTTCTTCGTCAACTCATATTTAAAATTCTGAATTGTTCCATTTTCCTTCGCATTCTGATTTTATTTCTTTCGACGGTCACTCCCTGCTTGACCGCGATAGCGGATACTACTAAATCAAATTGTCTAATATTTTTTTATTCTTTTCAAATTTAATCATAATACAATCAATGTAAATCATGTATCGACCATAATAAGCGAATAACAGTCTATCTGTAATTCAACATGATACAACCCGATAAGGGGTAAGTGCCTAAATAAACATCTACCAATTTTAGTTTAAGTTAGGGTGTGTGTTTTTATTAATGTGCTGTATTTCTACATTTACGTTTTATTTCCTACAGTATTTTTATCTCTTTACTTTACCTTTTACTTCATGTTAAATAAATTTGTGGACCGGAAGTTTCCTGTTTTACTGCCGTGATCCTGATCACGGTTGTTACGGTTACAACCCTTTCAAGGCTTCGCGAGTCTCACAGTTGAATAGACCTGAGGGGCTCTTTTTAAATGGTATATTGATATGGAGCGTGATTGTGATACGATCTGATTGACCCATAACGTGGCGAGAGTGATGCAGTCGTCAGATCTTTGAGGACGTCCCCTGACTTGACGGGTCCTACAAATGCACAGGGGGTGTTTCCTGTGGAGAGAATAGTCGGCAGCACCCTTCGCGAGGCGATTAGAATGGCGAGGAGCAGTGTCTGTATGTTTTAAAGTCTGTTTCATGAATTGTGCTATTGTGGGGAACCGTACATCTATCTAAAGGTTAGTGTTACGCAGGTAACACGGGGCGCTAGTCACTTTGCGCATGAATGTTCCGTTCTTTTCATGTTTCATCACACTTCCTACACTTTAATTCAAATTACACTAGTGCTGCTTTATCCCTACCACTAGAAAAATATTACCAAAGAACAAGTGATTACCTTATCTACGTTCTAACGGCCTGCATTTATCTCCACTAACTATTTTAATAGTTTTCGAAAGTATATAGAATAGTCACGAAAATTTTAAGAATATTGATAACTTGATTATGGGAAATATTACTATAATTGTATGTATACTTTACTTTCTAGATTTATATCGCGATCAGCTTGTTTATTGAGGACATTTGTAAATACTGCCGCATAGAGGAAAGTGTACGATTGAAGAGGAAAGTATGTGATTTATTTGGGCTTTCTCCTTTTTACAAGTGACTTATTGGATTTACAAGATGTACTGGTTTCTCCGTTTCGATATTAGAAAACGTATGAATAAAGTTATTAAGGCGTTGCGTACGCAGATGTGCGACTGCTGTGACACCGACGTCGTCTACGTGCAGAAATATACATTTGAAAATGGTATTTCCTTTCCGGCAAAAGTAGTAAATTACTCTCACATCTGAGGCCGTCTTGCAGTGTGAAAAATATTTATATTTATATTCTTACAGTCAATGCCAATTTGATAACACACGACTCTTGCATTTATACAAAAGCGCAACAAATTGTGTGTGTTATTATCATTTAAACCAGGAGATATAAAGTAGGGGCTGCAGATAACACACAGTAATAAAAATATGTTAATTTACGTAGGCTGTACCAAAAATAGTAAGTGAAATGAAAAATAGACTATGAAAACAGTTTATTTACAGTTTTTCAAATGGCATCAATAAGAGATATATTAATTGGTGCATTTCTTTATAAAACTTCATTACAATAATTGAGAAGTAACATATAATGTATTCCTGACAAAAACTGTCGGAGGTTATAACTAGTAATAGTACGTACATGATCTTGATATAAGTTTATGTTATTAGTATATTATAGAGAAAATATCAAGCTTTCAATGGCAGTAAATACGTGATTTTATTGCCCAGTTTGGACGAAAGCTCACCCTTTTCAACAATATTAATGCCTTGACACGTTCAAGAAGGTTTATTTCGATTACAGGCTTTGCTCAAGGGCAGGACTAAGGCGAAAACAATTTATGATCCAACCTGCTTGTTTTATTCATGATCAAACAAATGTTTGAGGAAATCCTCAATCATAACTAAATTACACGTCTTTCACGAAATATTTACAAACACGAAGAGAAAAATCAAGAAAAGGTTTTTAGACTTTTAGTAATTTACTTAGAATAACCTTTAAACATACGGTGGATTTTTCCTGGAAAACTTTTCTGAGAACCAAGCATTTAATTTCTAGGATTCGTTTTTAAAACTATCTTCCAACGAAGGACTGGTACTTCGAGCAAAATTCAATAATTAAGTAAATTATTTCGTTAGCGTAGATTACAACTGTCTGCAGAAGGACCTTATCTTAACTAGTTTCGAAGAGTAATCACGTAACATTAGACATGGGCAAAGGACACCTACATATACAAGTTTTCAGAACATAAGTAGTTTTAAAAGTTAACGTGATTGTGTTATATCTACATCGCAAACTTACTATATACATTTATCTAGCTTTGATACTGAATTTATTTCATGTAACATTATACGAAGGTAATTATTGTCCATAGTGCAATATTTCTGGACTGGTGGGAAAAATATTTATTTATTTATTCAGAAAGCAGACTACTAATTAAATGGGTTGGTATCAAGAGAACTCTTACGTTTAAGTTAGTATACATTTAAATAAATTAGAGTCTGAACAACAGGAAAAAATAGTTTTATATTTTTAAAAAGTAACGCATGCATGGAGTCACAGCTTGCCGCCACTGTTATCAAGATAGATTGGGGACTAGCTCGCAGCCTGCAGAGTACCGAAACAGTCTTTATGCGCCCTAAAGTACAAAACTGATCAGTTCTAGCTTGCTTATACATGCCCCAGGGGCTGCTGCCCCTGTTTGTCAGCCTCAACAGCATCCTTAGGGGGTGTGTAATATATCATATAAATATTATTCACATAATGCTCAATTGTCATAATTTTACTTCCTATAAACTCATTTAATAAAGTAATTCACTTCATATAACGAACGTTTAATATAAACACATTCTATAATTTCATTTTTTATAACGATCGTAAGTTATGAACCACATTTAACATAACGTCATTTTATCTAAATTTCATTTCATCTAGAAATATCAATACTAATATTAATTATAATTTGGCCTGAAAACATGTTCGGAAACGCAAATAAATTCGTTTCTGACAAATTCGTAATTCTGCTTTTTCATGTACCAACTTAACCTAACCTACTGAATGGAAGCCGCAACCAAGATTTCACCTGTGTAAAATACGTTTCTTTTATTTAAACCACCAAGGAATTCAGTGTCTAACAATAATAATTTCGTCGAAATGGAAATTCAGCATTGTAAACGATGTAACGAACAAGTGCGCCTGATGGTAAGCTACACGCCTGTCAGTAACAGTTGCAGTGCCACTCAGAGTTTTAATGGCAAAGATCAAAATGTTAGATATAAATACACACATTCATAAACGCGCACTAGGAAAACCCTGTATTGCGGTTGCCATGGACGCACACATAGGTACCACGAATTACACCCAAACTTACGTGCGAAATAAATGTAGGCCATACAAATATTTATCTCGGTTCGGGAATCGAACCCGGGACCTCTGTGTGGCAGTCCAGGATGGTAACCGTTCGGTTCGAAAATAAAATAAAATTGTATACTATATTAAAGAAAACAACTCTCCCTCCGCACCCCCGGCTTTTAATTACACTCTTAGTATCGAACTGTTATATTTTGGACAGGTATTTTTAATAAGGTAACCAGCGTATTTTATTATGCGTGTCCAAGTTTATTATTACCTAGTCAGTAATTATGTATACTAAGTAAATAGGCTACGTAATATTTATCGGCAATACAAATTGAAAATTCGAGAACCCTTGTCTGCTAGCTCACGAAGTTATGGCGTCTCATTATATTGATGTAATAAATCTGTATTATATATTGCTCTGCACTAAATAAATGAAAAAAAAAACCATAACGGAATGAGTCTCGGACAAGTTTTTTTACTAGAACAGCCGTACACAATTCACAACCATTATAAATAGTAACGTAAAATGATGTAATTAATATATTAACGTACAAGTTTCATGATAAATAAATGAAAACTATATTCAAATATCAAAGCCGTCTCGCCGACAGCCTTATTGCCGTTCAGTCAATGTGACCGTCAATGTGCGTTGTGTGATGCCGTATTTAAGGCTAGGGAGGGGCGGAGCGTGTCCGTTCTCGTTACTTTTTTGTTCTGTGATTATACCACTTAATAATCTCAGTACAGAGTACTAAAAAAACCGACTTCAAAAGTACGTGGAATTACATATAATTACCCAAAATAGGCGCAAAATAGGCGCTTTGTCGTCGAGTTGCAGATACCAGCCCGTTGCACCAAGTACCAAGTACATATAATTACCATTTTATTAAAATCGGTTACCGGTGTGAGCAAACCCGGATTCATTCCCTAGTTGGCCACTGTACGGGACTTGACACTGGAGATAATAAAAATCGGTTCTCACTACTCAAAGTATATTGAGAGGAAAACGCATTGAATTGGAGAAATAGCAAAATCAACCATTAAAATAATTGCTCCTTACAATAAATTTAAGCGCTATTTATAAAAAATGAATCTTCATGTGTGAACAGCCACCCTTAGAGGTGGATGATTTTCTTCAAAATTAAGTGGGTACCTCCTTTCCAACAAAAAAGAATCATGAAAATCCGTTCACAAATACCGGAGTTAGGGGAGAGCGGGGCTGAAAGTGCCGATTTTGACAAATACTTAAATAAAGTTGGGATAAACGAATGCTACAGCTAGTAGTAGTAGCCTATCTTATATAAAATTTAACCTAGATTTCGAATGTATGTGAAGTTTTTGTGTATTTTTTATAGTTTTTTGTTGATCATTATTATTATGAATAGCGGTCGTAAGGCACTACAGACCCCTCTCGGGGGCAAGTTGTGCCCTAGCTGAGGTTGGTTGTGCCGTTCATAATATTATGCCTTCAACCTGGAATAAATTGGATTTATAAATAAGAAACCTTTGTTTACTTTATATTTATTTACTGTAGTTCGTTTATTATATAATCAACTTCAAATAATCAACTTTAAATTAACAGTTTTAAATTTGTTACTATTTACCAGTTTTAAATGTTCGTAATATGAAAACAAATAATAATTGCCTATTATTCTTCTTCGTATGGCAAACTCAAAGTATCTTCTATATTTATTGTTATTATTATACTATATAAACTTATAATAGAAATGAGATCTATTTATATATGCCTTTAAAGGCTACGATACTAAGAATAATCAAAAATCCTCTTGATACTTAAGGTTAAGCTTGGCTCCTTAATTATCATATTATTAATCAGTCTCTCAAATTTGTCTCCATAATGTCAAATAATTTAAAGCAATAAAATAATTAAAAACTTAACCTATTCTTCAGATGACTGATCAGAAAAGCAGTTAGGACATACAAATGTTTCTTCATTTTCAACACATTGCAAATGTGCCCAATTCTTACAGACTCTGCATTCAATCCATTTTTCTCCAGGCGCAGAGTTAGAGTAAGAGTCACAGCATATGATGCAGTACCATTCTAATTCGTTCTCTTCATCGGTACTTTCATCATCTTCTTGGAGAACTTTCCTTCTAGCGGCATTCTTCCTTTTTTGTTTAGTTTCTTTTTTGTTTTCTTTACCAGTTTTTCCCTTCCCATTTACTTTAGTCTTACTTTCTTTCTTTTTCTTAGCCTGTTCTTCTGCCAAAGCATTTTTTTCCGGAGTATCCGTAAGAACAGCTGACTTTCTTTTACGTTGTTTATTATGTCCCAATAAACGGGGAGGAGCTTTAGGTAATGGTCTAATCAACTCCGGAGAGAAAGGTGCATCGTTACCTTCTGTTTGAGAAGTGATGTGATCACCAGCTTGAGCATAATAGCGAGGAATAAGCTCTGAACTATGGTGTGACTCTGGTTGCTGACAACCCGATGGACCGGGCTCGTTTCCACATTCCACATTGATGGATTGCTCTATACCTGAAGGTCCTGGCTCATTTATCATTGACGCTCGGTGATAATCAGAGGTCCTTTCTGGCATGCTTGAGGGATCAGGTAAAATCATCTCTTGTAAGTGAAGATTATCTGGCATTGGCCGATCGGTGACGAAAGATGGTGCAAAGTCTTCGTCTGTAAAAATAGTCGAATCATAAGGCCAAATACCAGCCTTTTTAAATGCATTGCAAATATTGGTGGGTGTTGCTGCTAGCGGGAATGCACATTTAACTATACCTGGTATTTCGTAGATTGACATAGTCTTCCCAGGATTATTTCGTAGCCAGTTGTTCTGGGCTTTTGAGCAGTATGTTTTGAAAGGGCCATTGACACCCACGTCTAGTGGTTGCAGGCGGTGGGTGCAATGTGGTGGGAATGATAGGAATATAATTGAATTTTCTTTGGCTTTTTCAATGACATCAATATTAATTAATGTTAATGTGGGATGAATGGTTGTCTAGCAGTAAAAGTACTGGTTCTTCAGGACTAGGCTTTACATGTTTTATGAAATGATCCATAAAGATCAGGAATTCCGCGCTTGTCATCCAACCCGAGCGGTTACCAGCACCAACACACTCAGGAGGGCCGTCACGAATAAAAAGATTTTTGTATTTCAGACGTGGAAATACGAACATAGGCGGAATCGTGTTACCTAAAGCATTTACCGCTAGCTCTACTGTGACTAAAGTTCCACGTTCTGCTGATACAATTGCTCCTACTTGCTTTGTTCCTTTTTCAGCTACAATTTTCCTAGGTTTCAGCACAGTATGGACTCCAGTCTCGTCCAAATTCCATATACGTGAAGGAGTGAGATTATGCTTCGTAATTTGATCACCAAGTTTCTCAAAGAATTGGTTCACGTTATGTCTGTTGAATGAGGTCGCGCGTCCTGCACTCGTTGCTTCCGGTGTTCTTATCGATAGTGTCGGGTTTCTTTTCAAAAAATTTGTCAACCAATCCTTGCCGGCCTCACCATTTTTATGCCAAGATGGTGGAATGTTTTGGACACCATATTTTGTCGCACACTGGTATGCAAGTTGTCTAACTTCTCCAGGTAGAAGGCCGAAGTAGATAGAGGCGCTTTTTCGGATGTATGATGTCATTGACGTCTCTTGTTGATCATTAAAAACTAATCTTGGTTTATATCCAACCGTTGGAGTAAGTCCACTCTTTATTTTTTTGACGTACCTTTGCAACGTTGTATGACAAATGTCCAAATTACGAGCAACAGTCTTTAATTTGCATCCGTCCTTAATGACCGCGTTCGCAGCCCTTTGAAGAAGATCCTGGGAAGTAGTTCCCCTCTGTGTCTTTCGCTTATATGTTCTCATTCTATAAAAAATAAATAAAGGTTATTAAAGGTTAGGTGGGGGTTGGTTGTGCCGCGGCACAATTAACCCCTAATGAATGGCACTTTTTACCCCGTTTCGATCACATTGACATTTTATCATATGTAAAAAAAAAATTCTGTACAAAACGTAAAACTTGCATAGATTAATACTTCTAGATAATTTACAAAAGCGTTAGTAAAACTCCCATATCCGTAGCACCAAAAATGCTAACGTGAGACCAAAAAATATAGACACGAAAATATTTACTCACGTGGTGCTAGAGGACCCTTTCACACACTGCCGCTCGGCCCGAGTCGCAGACACAACTGAAATGGCTGCCGCTCATGCGCTACAACGTCAGACCGCTAGGCATTAACCGCGTAATATGAACGTATAGCTATCTCTTTCCGTTTTTGAGATATTTGAATCGGCACAACTTACCCCCGGCACTTTCAGCCCCGCTCTCCATAACACACATACAAAAAAAACGTACAGTCGAATTGAGAACCTCCTTGTTTTTTAAGTCGATTAAAAATTATTTAAACTGAAAATATATGAAATGATTGTAGTATATAATACGAGCTTTATATATTTTTTAATTTTTTTTTTTGTAAAATGTGAATGTTATATCAAATAAGAATTATATGAAGTTAAATTATAGGCAGTGTAATTTTGGTCCAAATAAAAATACATAAGGCGCACTATAAGTTTCCGGAAATGGCCACTTACGTAAACAATATTTAAAAAGTAATTACAATATTTGAAAATGGAACTCTTTGTCACTTATTTTACATTGTGGCGCCATTTTAGAAATTGGTTGTCTACATTACCATGGATTTAACTCGTGAAAAATTCCGTAGTATGATTTTCTACGTCTTTAAGTGCAATTTAACAGCTCAGCGGAGCTTTGTTCGGCTTTAAACTGCTTTTGGCGATGAAGCACATGCAAAACGACTATTTATAGCTGGTTTGCAAAATTCAAACGCGGTCGTGTGAATCTCAGTGACGAATTTCGTGATCGTCGCCCGTCCACTGCTGTGAACAACAAAAACAACGATGCTGTGCGCCTTATGATCAAAACAGACAGGCATGTGACATACCATGAGATCCGGGCATCTTTAGGCATAGGCATGATGTGAAGAGAATGCATATTCTATCACTCTTCATTGTCCATGCTGTAGGTTGCTATGGCTACAGTCTGACTTGTTATTTTTTCACTCTTGTCACTCATGTATATACTGTTACATTTAAACTTGCTCTACTTATTAAATATATAAAAATATTCATTTATACTTGCATATCCTTTATTATTTACATAACAAAAACTTTTTTAAAGGTGACGAAGTAGCGGTTCTTTCCACTAGAAGGTGTGATAGGACCAGAACGGAATTGCTGAACGCAAAAATCGTACACTGCTGGAGAAAGCTAGAGCAATGCTAATAGACGCCAAAGCACCTATGTTTCTATGGGCGGAAGCCATAAATACGGTGAACTATTTATCCAATAGAAGCATAAACAGTGCTATAGAATACAGAACGCCATTTGAAAAATGGGTACTAAGAAAACCGTGCGTCAATCATCTCCAGACTTTTGGAACTAAAGCTTTTGTGCTTATAAAAGGTCGTGCTAAAGGTCCTAAATTAGCACCTAAAGCGATTCCAGGAGTATTTGTTGGGTACTCTGACACAAGCAAAGCATATAGGGTATATGTTCCTACCAAACGCAAGATATTTATTTCCAAAGATGTAAGAATTGTCCAGACAAATTTTTACTCAAATACTACCAACAATTTTGACAATCTTACTCACTCTGTTTCGACCACTCTAACAATTGAATTGAACATTGAAGATACTCAAGATCAACGACAAGATACAAATTCAATTCGAATTGCTCCAGATTCCACTCAAGAAATAGGTGTCATTGATCAAGAATATGACACGGAAGATGAACAGCAAGAATTTTACGAAGTTCCTGATCACGATTCTGAACCCGAATCGAACGAACATGAATCTGAACACGAAATTCCACCACATGAGCTGGGGCAATATAATCTGAGAAACAGATCAGCAATACAGCGACCACAACGGTATGATGACTTTGTACTGAAAGCTGTCGCTGAAGTCGAAAACCTACCGAAGGATCCAGAAACTTATAAACAAGCTATGGAATCTCCTTATTAAGATAAATGGCTCAAAGCTATGTTAAGTGAGATAAATTCACTACACGAAAATCAGACATGGGATTTAGTGAATTTGCCTAAAGGAAGAAAAGCTTTACCTTGCAAATGGATTTATAAATTGAAAACGAATCCAGACGGTTCAATAGATAAATTTAAAGCAAGGGTAGTTGTTAAAGGCTACTCCCAACAACAAGGCGTGGACTATGACAAGACATTTAGTCCTGTAGCCCGCCTTAGCACAATTCGAGCAATAATAGCAATTGCGGTTAAAGAAAATTTAAAGTAGCGACAATTTGACGTAGCAACTGCCTTCCTTAATGGATCAGTCAAAGAAGAAATCTATGTGAAACAGCCTGAAGGGTTTTACGACGGAACCAAACGAGTCTGTAAAGTCAAACGCAGCTTATACGGACTGAAACAGGCGCCGCGCTGCTGGAATTCGTGCATAGCCGAGTTTTTACAAGAGGTTGGCTTTCAACAAAGTGAAGCAGATCCCTGCCTATACGTTAGAATTAAAGGATGATCCAAAGTCTTGATTGGATTATATGTCTATGACGGGCTGGTTGCGCATAATTCAACTGCAGCAGGAGACGCGTTCATAGATGAACTGAAAGCCAGATTTAAAATTACTACCAAACCTGCCTCATATTTTCTAGGAATGGAAATTAACGTGTGCGACGATCACACTATCACAATTTCTCAAAAAGCCTATACAAAGAAAGTGCTACAAAAATACGGCTTGACTAATTGCAAGGCAGCACCAACTCCTATAACGAAAGAAAATTATACGGGAGAGGAAGAGGAAGCAAATGGAAAATTTCCTTACAGACAAGCCATTGGTGCACTGGCATACCTATTAGTGGGCACTAGACCAGATATCTCATACGCTGTAGGTGTTGCGTCTAGGAACCTTGGAGCGCCTGAAAGAAAGGATGTTGTACTGGTTAAACGTATATTCAGGTATCTAAAAGGGACACTAAACAATGGCCTTACGTTTACGGCGAAGTCACCTCCACATTTAGTTTGCTACAGTGATGCAGACCTGGCTGGCGATCAAACAACTGGACGATCGACGTCGGGATACGTTTGCATGTACTCCAGAGCCGCTTTAAGCTGGAGAAGCCAAAGACAAGGGACTGTCTCAATCTCGTCGGCAGAGGCAGAAATAATGGCTGCCAGTGAAACCGCACAAGAAATATTGTGGCTGAATGCCTATTAAAGCCTATTAAAGGATATAATCTCCTTAGAAAAACCAGTACTCTACTTGGACAATGAATCGGCTGTGAAACTACCTCATAATCCAAGATATGAGTATCACAAACGTACTAAACACATTAAACTCAAGCATCTCTTTGTACGTGAGTGTGTCACCAACGGGGAACTACTAGTGAAACAAGTTCCATCTACAACACAATTGGCAGATATGCTCACTAAGCCATTGTACGATCCAAGATTGGAAGATTTGAGTGGAAAAATTGGACTTAAAAGAATTTCTAAATAGAATTACCAAATTCTTAAAAGTGCAGAGGGTGTGAAGAGAATGCATATTCTATCACTCTCCATTGTCTATGCTGTAGGTTGCTATGGCTACAGTCTGACTTGTTTTTTTTTTTCACTCTTGTCACTCATGTATATACTGTTACATTTAAACTTGCTCTACTTATTAAATATATAATAATATTCATTTATACTTGCATATCCTTTATTATTTACATAACAAAAACTTAAAACATGAGTCAAATACAACCAATACTACACAAATATTTGGGTGTGAAAAAGGTGTGCTCTCGGTGGATCCCACACAATTTGACTGACGCTCAAAAAACGGATCGCGTCACTTGGTGCAATGCCATGCTTACCAGATTCAGAAGGGGCGTCAAATTTGGTGTGGGACATAGTAATAGGTGACGAAACATGCATTTATAGTTACGATCCCAAAACTAAGCAGCAATCGAGCGTATGGGTCCTTCGAGATAAGCCGAAACCAACCAAAATGGTGTGCGTGCAAAGTGCCTCTAAGTGGATGATTACTTCTTTTTTTAAATAAAACTGGACACGGGGCTACTGTTGCTTTGGAAAATCGTTGTACCGTGAATAGTGATTGGTACACGAGCATTTGTGTTCCGGAAGTTATTGACAAACTCCGTAAAAATAACCGTAAACGCCGAATCATCTTGCACCAAGATAAAGCCAGTTCTCACACGGCCATACAAATGAATTTTTGAAGGTGAACAACGTTGACCTTATGAGCCATCACGCGTACAGTCCCGACCTGGCACCTTGGAACTTTTATTTGTTTCCACAAATTAAGAACCAGTTACGCGGTCAACGATTTTCATCTTTGAAGAGGCTGTCGAAGAGTATAAAAAATATGTTTCAGATATTGTCACAGAGGAGTGGCATAAATGTTTTCAAAATTGGTTCATTCGTATGAAAAAGTGCATTAACGCTAACGGAGAATAATTTGAGAAACAATAAATTCATTTCTGACCATTTATAGTATTTTTTTCTTATTCATTCCGGAAACTTACAGTGCGCCCCACGTAAATGAAGGGTATTTGTTTTGAAATTACTTTATTTAATTTTCGTATAAGTGAGACGCACCCGTGTAGAGTAAACTCTGGCATGCTAATAATAATAATGGGTTGAATGACTTTAAATATTCAGGCATCCGTTTTATATATGTCTTCGTATATGGGCCACCTCCATCGCACTCCATTACATTTTGTCCTGAGCCATCATCCAAATAACCACACTTTATCAACCCATCTCTCCGGTAGATGACCTTGTCTACCTGTTATTTATTTAGGTCTCGGATTATACATGAAAGCTGCGAGATGAGTAGATAGGTTCGTGGAAATAAATATTCCCAAATATATAGTATAAATTTTATCCAAGCGCAAATATGTAGATTTATTCGGGTAGTAATGTAAATAGAACCTTTCGAGTAATGGACGAGAAACCAATATTAGAGGCCTGCACAAATTCACATAAAAATTTCGATTTTCTTGATAAAATTGAGATGTTATTTTTGTGGTTGGCAGATAGATAGATATATAATATATAAGATCCTTCATATCGCAATCCTTCTGTACCGATAACAATATAAAAAGATATAAGTCAAATTTTTTAATAGCACAAAAGAATAACCTCAAATAATGAAATAGTAAATTCTACCTCTACATATTCTTCTGATAGCGGAATGCAAAAAATCCGAGGGCAGATGGGCAAATTTATTTCATATTTTTTTCCTGAGGCAATGTTTAGAAACCTATTAGAAACGCCTCTCTGCACTGTGTACACGAAGTACATTGAAAAAGCACATTGAAGTACTTTACTAATTACTTCATTATCAAAACATCCTCCGAAGTGAACACATCTAACGCTCACTACTCTTATCAGTGGCTCATCAATTGTTTACATGTTGACTTTGATTTTGTTTACATGTATGTTTGTCGCCGGTTCCCGAAAAATGAATACATAAATACGTTTATTTTAAATTCATGATTTACTCCAGGAATTATCATTTAGTATTCAGTACTTTGAGCGTAAATTCTGAGATGTTGTTTTAATTCATCTTAACTTTGAACTGTTTTTTTTAAATTCATGTAATGTTGGGTATCAAAAATTAAAGACAATACTACTATACGATAACCTACCAAAATTCGATCCGACTTGATTAGCTTTTTTGAGTTACTTGCATGCTACGTAGCGAGTAGCTTTGCAGCTGTCCGCTACGAAACTAAATAATAATTTTCATTTTTAATATTGTATTGATCTTGATTTTTTTGTTTTAGGTCCAGACTGACTCTGCATTTTTAATCCACATTATGTATTCGACATTTAGTACAAATACAACCATCAGAGAATGACAATTTCTGAGCGGGTGCAGAATGTGTTTGAAGTAACGTAGAAATCTAAGCCGATGGAACATAAAGGGATTTTTTCTCTTGAACAGCAGCAGCGTTGAAACTACGTTGTACGAGGATAACACTGCAAATTGTACATCGCTTCATTTTTCTTTTTTTTTCTCGTTTTACTTCATGTTGTACTTTTTTCTTTTTAATGTGTTAATTTTTGCAATAATTTAGTTTATATGAAAATGAGAATGTGAACAACTGTAATTGACCTAGCTAGGTGTACATATACTTTATTAAAATATTAATTAAACATATTCGTTGAAAATCGCTGTTTATTAAGGTGTTATTCCGAATAAAACAAAACAAGAAAAATTTTAAAAATAAACTTGCAGTGAAAAAGGCATGGATATAAAAAGTTTAAGTTTGAGTCGTTAGCTAATTATTTCCGAATCAGTTAGTATGGAGCTTATTAGTGAGCCGACCTTTTCGACACGTCACCTTATAGTATCACGTCGTCACCTCACAGTAATTTGTTTGTTTACTTTATGTGTTCTTAAAGAGCTTTTCTTAAAATCTGAGCAGAAAAGTGTAATGATTTGGAAATTTGTTGCAACTTATGCATGATACTATATTCTGTCCATAAGATGTAGCGTGATAGAATATGAACCGTTATCAATTTTAAAATCGAGAAGTCGAGAAACAAGGACATCAAATTGTTTCCAGAAAGTAGTTAAAAACAACTTTAAAGTACATTTAGGTGAGGGCAGTATTAGCTAATATTGTCTACGTTCACTTCCAACACGTTCAAAATGTATTTGCAAATATTGCCGTTTAAATTATATATAAGCATGGAAGAGTACGCATGTGTTATTTTATAAAAAACACGTTTAGAGCTGACTCTATGGCGCAGGCTTAGAATTATCGTGCGGCTTCGTGTCTTGCACTTAATTTTAT
Organism: Hyposmocoma kahamanoa; assembly: GCF_003589595.1. NCBI lineage: Eukaryota > Metazoa > Arthropoda > Insecta > Lepidoptera > Cosmopterigidae > Hyposmocoma > Hyposmocoma kahamanoa. Next base: position 10,244,007 of record NW_020654051.1, on the reverse strand, counting down.
AAAGCTGTCAGAAAAGAGACATTACTGGTCAAAATATCGGGATGACTAATAAAGGTTGCTTAAGTTCACATAGAAATTAATGTTATAATATTTTACATATAGGTAGAGCAGCTCTGGGGAATTTATAATATAAAGCAGTGTTTGCTACTATTTCGCTTCATCGCTTGCCATTTTGAAAACTTAGCTCAGTATTTTATATAAATGGTTTGCAGACTATCACGTAGACAACTGTCCTAAAATTTGATTTGGTGTAAACATTTCAAATTTAGAAAAATCTTCAACTATATAATTTAATAATTATTTGGTATATAAATTATTCACATAGAAACAGCGTTCGAACTAATTAAATAGAAGCCCAAGTGATTTGGAATACAAGTAAATTGAATGCAAATAGCTCATTTTAAATTCGCAAGACAAGCGTGATTTGAATATCAAATCAAATTTATTTCTTTGTGATACACGGGTTATAAAGGGGTAGTAATAAAAGCTCCGAAAAGCGAATTAAAAATAAGCTTGTTCCAAATATGAATATAACTACTACCTTATTTAATAGCTATGGAAAATTTTTCTTGAAATAAAAATACGGAAACATCTGTATTAAATACTGAAACTTAAAAAAATCTTGCTAAAGTAATACTTACTACTCTATCAAATTAAATTATATTTTATCGCGTATTTTTATTGGATATTTTCGACCCAAATCACCTATCTATTATAAATTTAAAAGTGACCTTTAGAAGCGACAAGTCCTTCGATACTGACATCCAAATGTTCCTACAACAGATACAAATTAAATGTATATTGTACGTGCGCTAAAAGGTTGAACACCGTACAATGGTTTTTATTATAAATAACTATATACTACTTGCATATTTTCTAATTATAAACTTCGGGTTTAATAAGATATATATTAAACCCAAAACATAAAAGAAATATCCGTTGCATATTAGCACAGACCGTGGATTCGAAACCAATATCACACCGCTGAGGTTTTCGGAATTTATGTGCGAAATTTATTATGAAATTTACCATGACCTTTTCGGTGAAAAAAAAAAACAACGCAACGAAAACTTTATGCCGAAGAAGGTTTACAACCCTCGAAACCCGCATTGGCCCAACATGGCGGACTATGGCCTAAACTCTCGCTCACTCCTACCCAGCAGTGGGACTTATGAATAATTTGATGATGATGATATTAGCCTAAGAGCTCGAGCCGTTTTTGATTATCACGCACGATTAAAGCATGAGTCTTTTAAAAACAATTCGAGTCGTCGAATTTCTTAGTATTATAATATCTCCAGTCCTAATTTAAGAGTCGAGTCCTGTTAAATGGAATCAAGCCTTTTAATAGGCCGTAAAAGACGGTGTCTCTTGCATCACTATGTGTAAGCACTTTTTTTCAATAAATAAAATAATTAATTATCTTAGAACAAATCCTTGTTCCTAAAATATCAAAATATGTTAATGTAATGAATTCATTAAACAAACAATTAACCAACATCCATCCACCTTAGAAACTCTTAAAAATAACCTATTTTAAATACTTAAAAATTAAAATATTTAATATTGTACCCACTGGAAACTTTGCTGAAAATGTAAATTTTGACTTTTATTATACAACCATTATGCAAACTAGCTAGAGTGCTGAGGGGGCCGTTTCCCAAATGTACAACTCATCTGTCAACTGGGATTTAAACAGAATTTCTTTTCATCGTTCAATTTTAAAGAGGCCAAATTCGATAACCTTTTAGCTTCAACGATATCTATGTACTAGTAACTGCTTAGCTTATAAAGAAATGTAGAATTAATTCTTACATAAGTCGCGCACTTATCTATGTATATAACTTTAGCATAACTTTACCTTAATAGCATACACATTTAATACTGATACAAAATTGTCATGTATCGATAAGTACTGCCTTCTCACTAACATTTTTATGCTTCATTGGAATAAAGTGCAATCACAAGGTAAGGCAAAGCGACAGCTTCGGCAAAATGTACTTAATACTTATGCCGATTACGATAAGATCAGTCCAAAGTTCAAAGTGTCAAGCTTGATATGATTTGACTGTACATAATCAGTGGAGCAATATTTACGTAATTATAAAACAAAAATCACTGTACCTATCGAATTACTAATTGTTTAAGTACCAACTGTCGAAATAGCTGTTCCATCATTATTTTAAACGTAAAATTCAAGGAAGTCTCTCAATTAAATATTCACATTTCTATAGAAACGAGATATACGCTCTATCAAAGACCGGAACTAGATCAAACGATAATTACCTTTTAAAATTTCACACCTACTCTCCAAGACGAATGAAATAATTACTAAGGTAAAAATACAGGCACATGGGACTTTTCATCTTATATATCAGGGTGACGGGCGCAGTGGCAGGGCCTCTCAGTTCTTTGAGATTTAAAGCTCTAAGTGGTACTGTAACTGTTGTGTTGAGGCGTGTCGCTTACCATCAGGCGCACGACTTGTTCGTCCCTTCACTTAATATCATAAAAAAAAGATATTAGTAAATATTTAATATCACACATTAATGTATTCACAGCGTACTATGACAGCTAGAGTCTCGCCGTGAACAGATGCCCGGAAAGTCAGTGAGAGTGGAGGAAGTGCCCGGAACTGGGTCAAACCGCGACGGGGCCGGAATTACACCTACAACATAACAATAAGTACATACTACTATTGCGTACTGAAATTGTATTCGTTCAACTATACGATAACACATTTATGTACCACAGAGCATTTCTTAAATTGGGGTAAATAACCAAATTCGATCACACACCCTTCAACATCACTTAGCAGGAGTTCGTAGCTGTAAAAAGTTATGGACCATTTTCTAGAAATATATTTAACCATTTTCTGATCAGAAATAATTAGGCTCATATTTGCAACTTCAAAGAGCTTTGATGACATGCCTTTGTGAAAATATATTTTGAAGCGACTCTTTGGATTGTGTAATATTTTTACTGTTTACTTTAACATTTCTTCGTCAATGAAAATGCAAAATTTGGAGTACAGAAATGTAATAGTTAAAAAAGTATATTTTCTTAGTGTCAGCAGAATACGATCAAATGCAGAATTCATATTCTGGCTGAACATTCTGAAGGCATTCAGTCCGTGACGTAGCTTTCATGTTGGTATGGCAAATGTAAAGCACTTAGAATAGAAATGGAATATGTTGCGAGAAATGCAAACTAGAATTAGAATGCAATTTAAATGAAAAGCATTGTATGCTCGTACTTCACGTACAACGTATGAACTAAGCAGAAATTAAGATTCGTGAAAGCAAATTATTGCTAAATTATTAAATTGTTACATCGTCAAATCGTCAAATCGTCAAATCGTCAAATCGTCAAATCGTCA
>NW_020654051.1:10218590-10240618 GCF_003589595.1 Hyposmocoma kahamanoa | reverse complement strand
CCGTCAAACCGTCAAACCGTCAAACCGTCAAACCGTCAAACCGTCAACCCGTCAACCCGTCAACCCGCCAAACCGCCAAACCGCCAAACCGCCAAACCGCCAAACCGCCAAACCGCCAAGTCGCCAAGTCGCCAAGTCGCCAAGTCAAACCGTCAAATCGCCAAGTCGCCAAGTCGCCAAGTCAAACCGTCAAATCGTCAAATCGTCGAATTGTTGAATTGTTGAATTGTTAAATTGTTAAATTATTAAAACCATTTGATACAAATTAAATCCCTATATCCCTGCACCACAAATTTATTGACCTCTTATCTTCTGCTCCAGTCGAGCAAACTGCTAAGGGATACCGTAACACCAAGGTCACTTGCCTTGGTGCAGGGTGCAGGTACTACCGTACCTTTGCCTACACGAGCCGTGCAACTGTTTCAAAAGGTGCGTGGCGAAGGTCAAACAAATACCTATAGCAAAATCAAACATTGAAAGCTCTATTCTCTAATGTCAAGAGCCATTACATTATTTACGTTTGCATTACTTTATATAAAACTTGTAAAAGCTTTTACCGTATTTTTTTTGCATTTTTGGAATTTCGCACTCTAAATACACATCATCATTTTTTTCAGATGCATTTTCCAATTGATTGTATAATTATTCGATACTTCAGTGTTTATTCTACGGAAAATAAAATCTGTCCGTTGCGTCCCACACTAGCTGTCTACCTAGCATCCATGGATCGACAATCGTACCATCAGGCCTCTTACCGTCACTGCTACAGATGCCAGTACACTTGAGAACCGGTATCTTAGCGCTGGTGAAGGCTCGTACGATAATTCTATGAGCGCTGCTTGTTGGGAAGTCATAGTAACAGTAGAACTCCTTGTGAAAACTGCTCCTAGTTAGCCATTGAAGTACATTATACGTTTTACAATTGTTTTACCACCGTTGCTATATAATAACTCGGAATATAGCCTTTTCAAATGAGCTATGATGCCGCACAGTGTATGCACACATAAAAACTTGGAAAATACTATCCTGGTACCCCTTCATAAAATGTTATTGACATGGTTTGGCACCAAAAATGCTATTGATCCGTTGCTAGTGTTGTGCATGTTTGGATTTGAAGAATTTCAGATTTATATTTGATGCAGTGTTTTTTGCTGTAACGTGAAGTTATGCATCAAAAAAATGCGAGACAACTGGTAGTCATGCATGAGTCCTTTGTACAATTTTTTAATATACAGTGTTAGATGAGACTGAAAGAAATGCGGTAAATTAAAGCTTTTTAAATAGAATCTAGAGTGTAGGAAGAAAAAACTTTCTGAACATGGATGCACATGTCCATCTTTCAGGCTGAGAAATACGTCATATTTGCCTATGCGAACCTAAACCCAATGACAGACTATATGAAATACATTTATATAAACTCAGACAATCAAGCGGCCTTTCCCGTATTGATCTTAGTTTCCCAAACAACAAGGATTATAGAGAATTGTGTGATTACCTCAAATTCTCTTGTGGAAAGGAACAAAGTTATATTGCGCAGGTTACAAGGCCACTCCAATGTCATAGATGAGGTTGCGAAAACTGGAGCCAAGAAATTTTCATCGGCCCCAAATCCTTCAATAGGGTTCAGCACTACTTAGCTAAGCTCGTCCCCCGAGAGCAATACGTACTAGTACAAGATTCCCAAGACATGGCTACGATCCAATGTTGTCGAACCTTCGAAAACCGAATGATTAACGCTTACGCTCACACAAACGCGTTGGGCAGGAATAACCTCGAAATGCTGAATAAACACAATGTCCAATCTCAAACGTGACAGCAGACACTGTAGATTCTGTAATGAAATGTTTCTTTCTCCATCTCCGAAATAGACGTCCGGTTTCAATTATATCTTAAAAAGACTATGGCTTGATAGTTTTATTTACTTATTAAATAAGAAATTTCAGATTTCTTATTTAGATATGACTTGAACCTTTTCAAGGCGAGAGTGAATAGGTACTATTTGGGTGTGCTCCATCGTCGACCACATCATCACTTACCATCAGGTGAGATGGAGGTCAAGTGCGCACTTATTTTTTATAATAAATACTACAGTATCTCATTATTTGCGCTTATATTGAGGTCGTTTTAGACAGGAATTTCAATGTCGCTGCATTTCCGCGTCTCAGGATAAAAAGTCGAGACTCGATGAGGTGTCGAAAATTCCGGGAAAAACGGGACTTTCCAGACGATTTCCAAAGTAAGTTGCCTTATTTATGGGCATTTAGGTAGTCAAAACATGATATTTTATTATGTTTCGATGCACAAGATTCTTTTATCTAATAAATTCAAAGCATGCATTACTCGCAGCAAAATTATACGTGAATTATAAATAACATGAGGCATTACTGAATACGTCCACACCGACAGCATAAATGCTGTGTTTTTAGTCGAATCAATAAAAAGTGAGGTGAAGCACATTATAAACGTTTAGAGATATTCATGGCTATCAAATGTAAGAACAACTATCACAACATTATTATGTAATTACGGTCATTAAAATTGTTGTCTATATTCCGCTTGACGTTCATGATTTTGCCGCAGATCTTAGGTACAGATAAGTACGTTAAGAAAATGTTACCCCTCTGACCAATCTGCAAGCAAAACTCGCACAATTCTCATCTTTGTGTTATTGTAACTAGGAGCAAAAACTATAGGTTTTCGGGTTTCAAGCACTGTGGTTTCGATAAACTTGTTTGTAAGAAAATCTGTATCTGCCACTGCGTTTCAATCTGCCAACGAGTATATTTGTAAAGTAATGTCGTTTTTAAAGAATCCCAAACTGAATGATGCAGTTCAGTTGGAGTACCAGCAGAAAATTCTTTTACAGTGTATATATACTATGTATGGATTCCAGTTAGAATATTTCCCTACTATAGTGCCATTTAGTAGCTGGTTGAGAAGGAATTAGTGGGTTGGAGTGGGTTCGGGGTAAGTATGGCCTACGTACAATGTTAGTTATGAAATTTGTTTACTACTTCCAGTTTCAAGGAAATAAGAGATGTATCTACGAAATACACAAAATAACTGAGGCCTGTGATGTTGCAACCCCCAAATTCAGTTTCTCGCCCTAAAAGGAAACTTTTAGCGAAATAGTTTTACGAGACAGTTGAATGAGTAATGATACAGCTATAAGCTTTACTAATTGCGTTTTGAGTAACTTTCACCACAGAAAATTATTACAAACAACGTAATGTATAACGTGCATCTAAAAATTTTTATTTATTGGTACACCAGACGTCGCCAATAGCTATTTTTGCAACTAATTTGTTTTACATTGACAAGCTGGAATTTATCAAGGCTAATTTCTAATGGTAACAATCAAATCAACTATGGCGCTTATTGCACAGATTTTTATGGGTAATGCCGGCTATAATAATAATAACACACACACTCAACATAGCCCCGAACTAAGGAAACCCTGAGTCGCGGATGCCATGGACACACACATAGACAACTGCAAAATTACACCTAAACTCACGGAGAAATAAATGTAGGCCATACAAATGGCAATATGGCATGGCAACCGTTCGGCCACAGAGGCAGGCTATCTTTTATTTTGTTTAGGATTAGCGCCATCTAACCATATTAGGGAGCGTTCATGTGTAAACTCGTTCGTAACACAATACCATCTATTGACACGCATATTTGTCACAGATCAGAAAATAATTTTAGCTCATTATCAATATTTGAATAATATTACAAGAAAAAAAACGTCTTCCTTTTCATATTAAAGAGGAATTATTGATATCCATAGCTATCAGTGGCGAGGCGTCCATGTAACTCGATTCCCACCGGCTTGCCTAAAATTTTCCACATATTATCAAAATTATGAAGCAATTTACTATACTTTTCAATTTTAATTATAGAATAATTAACCAGTGAAATCAAGTGTACAAGTATCTTGTTTGCTAATAAGTGTTGTGCTTAATTGTTGCCAAGGCGCCACTTATTAAGGCACGTGGTTTTTGTTTTGCTCCGGCACTACTAAAGGCAATTTTCAGGCTTCACCACTGATGGCCATTTGCGTAATACAAACTACTTCCAAGCTATTGATCAACCCCATCAGATATAATACGGAATTTTGATCTTTTTCAAAACTACGATCTGTAGTAGGAAGATTAGCAGCCTCCCGAGTTATTGGTCCATGATAAAGAGAATACAATTTGAAGAACACACTGGTTCATCTTCAAATTCCAGTGATCACATACTAAAGTACGTAAAATACAGCTTGATACCTGCGACATTAGCGACTTCGTTTTAAAGACAGCCACAATAAATATCTGGTTGAAAAAGTTATAGTTTTTAAATATTATTAAATCGTTTGTATATAAAAAAAGAATCCTTTATTTAAAAAAAAAACATGTTATCATAGAGATACTTGTAAAAACAAAGGTAATCTAAATGAACTCATATTTATCTTTTTTTTTGTTTTTTGGTTCTTAGCTTACTTTATAAACGTTTTCTGAAGACTGGTAGAGATGTGTAATCGACTGACTGACGAATGTCGATACAATATATTTATGAAAATTTCATTAACTTAAATCGTATAAAATAATTAAATAAAATAATGTGTTCACAACAGATTCGTATTTTTTTAGTCTGGCAACACTGCTTCCGCATGCGGCGAACAAGCCGACGCCATCTTTTTTGAGTCAGTACGAGTGCCGACGCCACGCCTTGTATACGCTAACGCTACCTCTACGTGATTATTATTGTTTAATCGTTGTTGCTGTTACTTTGTTAAGTTTTGTTGCTATATTTTCTTGTTTGTTGTTTTCTTTGCGCCACAATGCCGAAAAGAACAAAAAAAACTGTTTTAAAGAGTGAAAGTCGCGAGTTTGTTATCCGTTTGCGCGAGTATTTTGAGCGCGAGAATCAAAATGGCGGACCGCTACTGCCATTGGAGCAAGTTTGCAATAGAGTAGCTGACGCTCTTGGTATCGGACGAGCTACAGTGGCTCGAATTACCAAAAAAAAGTATGGAGAATCATCAACGGAGATGGAGGCTGAAGATATATTATTATCGACTCCGAATAAAAAAAGAAAGAGAGTCTCTCCAGTCACCGAAATTGACGACTTTGATGCCGCTGCAATTCGCAACCATATTTATGCGTATTACGCACATGGTGAATATCCCACGTTAAAAAAATTAGCCATATCGCTTAAAGACTCGGGTTTATTTGAAGGAAGTCCACCATCACTATCCAAGATTTTGAAAGAAATCGGGTTTGCGTATAAAAAAAACTATAAAAGAAAGATTATAATGGAGCGAACAGACATTGCTTTGGCCCGAATTGACTTTTTGCGTAAAGTCAAAGACATTACAGACTGGGATAAAGTGGTTTTTCTAGACGAAACATGGCTCAACGCAAATCACACTGTTTCAAGATCGTGGACAGACGATAAAGCAGAGTCTACTACCAAGGTGCCCGAAGGTAAAGGGCAAAGATTAATAATTTCTCATGCGGGAACATCGTCAGGTTTTGTGCCCAATTGTTTGCTGGCGTTTAAGTCTGTCAAAACAACAGAGTACCACGAGGAAATGGATTTTAACAAATTTAAGGAGTGGTTTCTAACTCTTTTAAATAATTTGAGTGAACCACATTTTATTGTTATGGACAACGCTCCGTACCATTCGGTACAAAAAGATAAGGCGCCTACGACGAGCAATCGGAAAAATGAAATTATAACTTGGCTCCAAAACAAAGGAGTAGAAGCAAACAACAGCATGCTCAAAAAAGAATTGCTAAGATTAGTAAGCATTCATAAGCCTAGAACTCCAAAATATATATTAGGTGAAATTGCAAAGGAAATGGGCCACACTGTCATCCGTTTACCACCATACCATTGTCATTACAATGCAATTGAACTAATCTGGGCTCAAGTCAAAGGTTCGTATTATCTTAAAAAAATATATTAAGGTTACAAGGGTCTATATAGTATATATACTACTATGGGTTACTATATTATACTTTTCTTGTAGGTTTTTTGCTTCATCCAATAACTTTTTTTCTAGGTTACGCTGCCAGACATAATGTAGCACCGCCTTTCACAGCAAATAAAATGTTGACATTACTACATGAAGCTTGTGTACATGTAAAGGCCGATGATTGGAAAAAGGTAGTTGAGAAGACCAAAAATGTTATTAAAAAAGATTGGGAGCGCGATCTTCAATTTGACAACATATGTGATCAAGAATTGATTATTAATCTACAGGACTGCTCCAGCGATGAATCTGACTTTGACTTTGACGTTGATCTCGGCTGTACACCTTTCAACAATTAAAATTTTAAATACCTGTTCATTTCTCTTGTTTCATTTCATCTGAATAAACTATTAAATAATATTGAGGTATACTTTGCTCTTTTTTTGAAACAATAATGAATCATACAGATAATAAAACTGTAAATGACCTGTGTCTGTACATTGAATTTTTTTTTAAATTTTAATGGGGTTGTAATACCTAATCGATATAGATACTAAATCACCAATTTTTGAACATTTTGTCTGTCTGTCTGTATGTTTGTGCACGCATCACGCAAAAACTACGCGACGGATTTTGATGAATCTTTTTTTGTTGTATGGATATAAGTCCTCGCTTATTTTGAAGATCAACCACAAAAGGGGTGGAAATGGAGGTTGAAGTTTGTATGGGAAATGTGGTTTTCGATGTTTATAGCTTGAAACTTTGCATAAAATGTAGTATCCTTTAAATTAAAATGCTGCCCAAAGTAACTTTTCCACGCGGACGAAGTCGCGGGCAAAAACTAGTAACAAAATAAATCAGTATTGAGGAGTTATCTAAAAAAATTACATTTATATCCATCGTTAATGATAATTTTCCTATGAGTACACTTTTATTTTTCTTTCTTTCTTTTTCTTTCAATCTCTAAAAAATGACATTAAAAAAAACTCATTTCTTTATAAATATCGATAAAATATAATGGACGTCTCATCTCTAGTAACTGTCATTCTGACAAACGTCACAGGTATCAAGCTATATTTTATATAGTATAGTAAAGAAATAGGTTTATTTACATTGTCGCGTTTACTAAAAATGGACTTCAGTGTAAGAAAAACAATAATCTGTTACTACAGTAGAGTTATTTTTTGACTGTGGTTTTTCCGTTTTGTTTTTGAGAGTTGTAATAATTTTCTGTACGTTTTTCATTGTAGTTTTAAGACTGGCATGGCGCAAAGTTTATTTAACATGTTTTTCAAGAAAAAAGTTTGGTAAAAATTTAAATTGATTTACCAATTTTAATTAAAATTACAGGGTCAGCTTGTGCGCGTGTATGATAGATACCCTGTAATTGTCACTGCAAAGAAGGACTGTATAAATTTTATAATTCATTATTGTATAGATAGGTACGATTTAATTTTTGTCATTGGAAATTCGCTCAGACTGCAGTAGCGTTTTTGTATTACAAGCTTCAAAAGTTGTTTATTGCATATCATAACTATAATTATGTTTTTAACTTGTTGGATATTTTATTATAAATCTTTATGATCATAGAATACGGAAATTTCGCTCTTTGCCCTTATATTTGTAGAATAGTCGTAAGAAGCACATTAATTTTACAGACAAAGGAACGCACGAACACAAAAATCTACACACGAACTTTTTCATTGCATATCTAAAAGAACCCGTAAAAGGAACAGACAAGAAACTGACAGGCACTTCATCACTTTACTTACGAGGATCGACCCATTATCGCCCGTTTCTACGTCAAGACAGACTCGTAGTTTAGGCATTTGAAATACTCGTAATAATAAAGATTTATTTTATAGGGGCTTGAGATTTTTGTATAAAAACAAGTTAAAGGGCACGTTCGTCACAGATGGTAACAATTTGAGTAAAATAAATAAATTTAAATTGAGAATCAAAATTTTTGACGATATTACGTAACAATTAAATCGTATAGTTATTATTGTGTACAGAAGACATGTGCAAATCCAATTTCCTCTATAATATTAACTAAATATTACTAGCAGTAGAGCTCCTTGTGAAAGGGTTCGCTCAGGGAAGTACTGCCACCTTACCTATTTCTGCCGCCAAGCAGTAATTTGAGCATTACTGCATTCCACTTTTAAAGGGTAAGGGTGCTGGTGAAATTACGAGCACATGGGACTTGTCAACTTACGTCTCAAGGTAACGGGCGCAGTGGCAATGCCCCTCAGATCTTTAAAGCTCTGAGTAGCACTGCAACTGTCATGGATAGGCACAGGTACAAGACTTGTCTGTCCTGTCACTTGGTGTCATAAAAAAAAACACAAAACCGGTACTGGCAAATTCTATGCGTCTAAATACTTTGTGGCGACTAAAAGATCGCACACTATTAGAGCGAACGAAGATCGCACTGGTTTTGGGCGAACGCTTAATAACGCGGTTTCCGCCGCTTGTCGGGAACGTTAGTGAGATACGCCGACGTTGAGACTTCGGCCGCCGTCGTGAACTCCGCCGCTGGCCATTGTTTGCTGCGCTCTGACGCTAGACGCACGCTCGCTTTGCCTTTAAAATTTACCGTTATCGCCCGCCATTACGTGAATAAATTGTGTTTAGTATTTTGCACATAGCTTGCGTTTACTGCCTTCAGTTCCATGACTAGCATTCCATACTGAACTGTATCTTCTGTGCCTTTCGTGCTGTAAGTGTAAAGTGTCTTATTGTAATTAAACAGCGTAAATCGAACTTGAGTGTTTTCTTTGTGTTCCGGACTATAAACTGTAAATTGCCGTGATTCGCATAGTGCCACAAATTGGTGACCTACGACATTGGACAATAATACGAGTTACTTAGTTATTATAATTAGTTTTTAATTATTTAAAAATGGCACCGCCAGAAGACCAGGAGAAACCAGAAACGGCCCACGGAGAAATATGTCGAATGGGAGTACGTCCACCTCCATTTTGGCCGGAGGAGCCTGCGTTATGGTTCGCACAGATAAAAGGTCAGTTTATCTTGTTCAAACCGTCGTAGCTTCTCAATCCGAGTTAAAATTAGAAAGTTTAGCAAATATAGATGACAAAGTGCACGAGATCGCTCCTATGGGCCCACCACAGATAGCTAGTACATCAGCGGTTATACATTCGCCATATGTGACAAGTGCGTAGTTCAACGAGATGGCTAGACAGATAAGTAAACTTTCAATGCAAGTAGCTAACCTCACAAGTAGGCATGATCTGGGTACCTGCACAACAATTACCTCGATCACGATCCTTTTCCAGAAGCAAGCGCGGACGTAGCCAGTCAAGGTCAAGAACTCCACAACCTCCGCCTGATCACCCTCACTCCTGGTATCATTTTACATTCTCGCAGGCTCGAGCAAACAGATGCCAGTCACCCTGCAATTGGGAGTCGAAAAACACCAGGAGCAGCCGAAAGTAGCGGCCAACGACTGCTCAACTCAAACAGGCCGACTGTTTATCACTGACCAAACAACAAAAATGGTATTTTTCCTAGACACTGTCTCCGACTTGTGCATTTTTCCGCGGTCTGCCGTCAAGAAGCGTTGCATACCTACAAAGTATGACCTTGTAGCTGCAAATGGAACAGTGATCAACACGTATGGTCCCATACAACTGTAACTTAACTTAGGACTCAGGCGTACTTTCCTTGGAAGTTTAGCATTGCGGATATATCTAAACCAATTATAGGCGTGGATTTTCTAAGCTATTATAATTTGCTTCTAGATTGCAGACATCAGAGCCTTATCGATGGATTAACTTCACTCTCCGTACCAGCACCTCGTCAGAAAGTCCCGGAGAGCATCGCTTCAATAAAGACGGTTTCCGGTGACAGCGAGTTTTGTGACTTACTACGACAGTTTCCAGAGGTCACACGCCCGGCAGGTACCTTGGTAAAGCCCAAACATAATACGATGCATTTTTTAAAAACCTCATCAGGCCCTCCTGTCTGTTGCCGGCCTCGCTGATTGGATGTGGATCGACTGAGAGCCGCTAAAAAGGAATTTGAAGATATGACGAAAAGTGGTACAGCTAGACGATCACAAAGTCCTTGGTCTTCTGCCTTACACCTAGTCAAAAAAAGGACGATGGATGGAGACCTTGTGGGGATTATCGAGCACTTAACGCACGCACTATTCCAGACCGATACCCTATACGGTATATTCAGGACTTTGCACAACATCTTTCTGGATGCTCTATATTTTCCAAAATAGATTTGGTCAAAGCATACAAACAGATACCTGTAAATCCAGCCGACATACCAAAAACCGCCATAACTACACCATTCGGGCTCTTTGAATTCCCTTACATGACATTCGGACTTCGCAACGCGGCTCAAACCTTTCAAAGTTTTATTGATGAAGTACTCACCGGCTTTGATGAATTTTGTTTCGGGTATCTGGATGATATACTGGTGTTTTCTCCATCCGTGAGCCTCCATAAAAATCACTTACATCAGCTGTTTAAACGACTGAGTGAGTACGGCGTTTTGATTAACCCTGCCAAATATGCCTGGGGCCAATCTGAAGTATCCTTTCAGGGCTATAATGTATCCGCCTCAGGAACACAACCGTTTGATGTAAAAGTGCAGGCGATTCAGGAGTTTCCAGTACCGAAAACGATAAAAGAGCTAAGAAGATTTCTGGGAATATTAAATTTTTACAGGAGTTTCATACCAAAGGCAGCAAAGACCCAGGCACCGCTGAATGTGTTATTAGAAGGCCCCAGAATCAAAGGAGCTCATTCGGTCAACTTCACTCCCGAACAACTGAATGCTTTTCACCAAACCGAAACTACCGATTTTTTGGCTGCTGAACAAGCTGACATAGGGAACGACATTAGAACTACTAATGATAAGATAAAACGTTTAGAAGCTGAAAACTCGAAGCTGTCTACGGATCTAATGAAGCTGGACGGGCGTCTACGCACAGTTGAAGACAATTCGAGACGACGTAACGTTGAAATTCAAATGTTACCTGAACAAAAATCGGAAAACCTTTCAAGTGCATTAAAAAAAATTTGTGAACAACTAAATTATATAATTCCGGATAGTGAAATCCGCTCCATCCGTAGAGTAGCCAAGCTTCAACCTCAATCTGACCGGCCTCGTAGTGTACTTGTAACATTGTCGTCTGAGCACTATCGCGATGGATTAATCTCTGCATATAGAGCGTACAATCGGACCCATAGAAATAAGCGTTTAAACGCCTCTCATCTTGGCCCCCAGGTTGATAATAACTCAGCTCCAGTATATATAGTAGAGCATCTTTCGCCGGAGAGTAAAGAGCTACATGCTCTAGCCCGCAAGACTGCTAAACAATTATCGTACAAACATGTATGGGTGAAGCATGGCAAAATTTACATGAAGAAGACTGATGACAGTGCATTGATTCTGATTAAAAATCATAATTCTTTGACCAAATTAATGTAATTTTAAATCAAGATTCTACTCCCAATGCTAACGTTTTATATTATGTACTTATATATTGCTTAAAAATTAATAGTCAATACTTATTTCCTACCTCATCAGTTAGTTTCAGCCCTGTATTAGTGATGCAGTCGTACACATGCATTCTGTCATTTGTAATTATTCAAGGTTTTTGTCTCCTATATGTATTTTATTTAAGTGTAAGAGTTCATAATTCTTATTTACTTGTTTACTCTGGTTATTATTTAAGTTATGATATACTTACTGACTACCAACTAAATCACTTTAACACCTTTGACTTATTCTATTATGTAGACAATATAAAACAAAATGGTTAGAAAAAAATCAGAGTTCGTGCTAGTTGTGCTTAATGTCCAATCTCTAAATACAGGTAGAGATGAATTGACACGCACTATTGAGATTAATTGTCCTGACGTCCTGGCACTTACAGAAACACGACTAAACGAAAATTCTGACACTAAATATTATAATGTAACAGGATATAGGTTAATACACAAACCACGTGGTACCGGTCGAAAGCGGGAGGGCGGGGGCGTAGGATTTTACGTAAAAAATGGTTTGCGTTGCCGCAATATAGCCTTATCATCTGGCGACCTTGAGCTGTTAAGTATCGAAGTTAAAGTCGGTAAACTAAAACTTGCAATATGTGTGTTCTATCGCCCTCCAACATTCAACTATAGTCATTGTATAGAGCAACTTAATGACACGCTTTCTACATTGACACCACAATTTGATCACGTATTTTTAACAGGAGATGTCAACGTTAACCTTCTGACTTCTGCGGGATACCAAAAAGATATATTTTTGAACTGCTAAATGAACATGAACTATATCTAATCGTTACTGAAGCTACTCGTGTTACTGAAACTACGAAGTCATTACTGGATGTCATTTGCAGCGGTAAATCTCTCAAAGCTAAAAATATTATTGTCAAACACAATGATGATTTAAGTGATCACGCATACATTTCAGCGAAATTTCCAATCCAAACCCAAAAACCTCCACTCAGAACTGTAACATATAGACCATTTAGTGATTTTGACATAGAGACTTATAACTGTGCCTCATCCATCACGCCCTGGGACTTGGTCTTAGAGTATAGTGATGTAGACGATATGGTAGAATGTTTTGAGTATCTAATACTAGGGCTGTTCAATCATTTTGTTCCTGAGCGTACAAGAGCATTCCGTGCTCTTCCAACACCATGGATTACAGATAGCATAAAAGCCGTGATGGTGGATAGGGATAAGGCGTATTTGCGAGCAAAAACATCTCCCTGTGCGGAAAATAACAATTTTTACAAATTTTTGCGAAATACCGTTACGGATTTGATTCGTAGCGAGAAACAACACTATTTTTCTCATCATATCAATAATAATATTCATAAACCACGTCAGCTATGGGGTGAAATAAATAAGGTTCTTGGAAGTTCTAAACGAAATGCACTACCGTTACACCTAAGTGATCCACATTTAATAAACAAATATTTTATAGATTCGGTTCCAAACATTCATTCTCTTCCTAAAGGTGATATTCCAGTCGTAACAGAATGCAGTTTTAATTTTACTGAATGCACACCTGATGAAGTCTTAAGGATTGTTAACTCGATATCTTCTAACGCCGCTGGTAATGATGGAATATCGATGAAAATGATTCGCCTTACTTTGCCATACTCATTGGTTGCGATAACAAGTATAATAAACACGTCAATGAAATCAGGACAGTTCCCTAAGAAATGGAAAACCGCTATTGTTAGACCGATACCAAAAAAATCGAATGTTGAGTCCGTCAAAGATTTGAGGTCAATAGGGCTACTACCGGTGTTATCGAAGGTGTTGGAAAAAGTCGTTAACTCTAGACTTGTAAAGTACTTTGAAAGTAACGACATTATTCCTGTACATCAATCAGGTTTTTGAAGGCAGCACAGCACCACCACTGCTTTATTGCACGTAGTAGATGAAGTACTTATGGCCTCTAACAATGGTTTAGCTACTATTCTAGTTTTGTTAGATTATAGTCGCGCCTTTGATTGTCTCGTAAGGAGTAACCTTCTTTATAAACTTAAACAATATGGATGTAATGATCTTGTGTGTTCATGGTTCTATAGTACTCAAGCCGTTGAATGTGTTGATCGTGGTGGAACTACAGTGAAATCAGCCACTCTTTCTGTAGAGCGTGGTGTGGTTCAAGGATCCATATTAGGACCGACTCTTTACACCATCTATACTAGTGATTTACTTAATCGTATACAATCAAGTAGTGCACATATGTATGCGGATGACACACAAATCTTAATACATACCGAGTCAAAGAGAGATAAAATACTTACAGCTATCCGGGCGCTTAATATTGACTTGAGCCTAGTATTGGATTGGTCTAATAATAACAGACTTTTATTAAACGCGCAGAAATGTTCCTATCTGATATTGGGAACAAAACATCAGATTAAATGTGTCCAAGATTCTAATCCTTCCATCATTGTTAATAAACAGCAAATGTGTGAAACTACTATAGCGAGAAACCTTGGTCTTTTATTCGATAGCTCTCTAATTTTTGATAAACATGTGGCTTCTAAATTACCTAAATGTTATGCTGCGCTTAAACAGTTATACAAGATAAGACCCCATTTGAGTACGGCTGTAAGACGTAGATTAACGGATGCCCTGGTCTTATCTATTATCGATTACTGTGACGTTGTGTATGGACCATGTTTACACAAAAAGACGGTGAAAAAAATCCAAAGCGTTCAAAACGCATGTATTAGGTTTTGCTATTCCGTTCCGCCGAGGTCGCATGTTACCCCGTTTCTTAATACCTACAATATTTTGAACATGGCGAACAGGCAAATGTTAAAGCTTGGTACACTTGTATTTTCTTTGAGAAATAAACTGTGGCCGCCGTACTTGGCAGATAAGCTGATTTGGAACGATAGAGTGGAGGGCAGCACCCGTCCGATACGCTATCCGAGTTTGAAATTGTCATCTTCTCCTCGACTACATTCTTTTAGAGGCAGCTTTCGTTTTGCGGCAACTAAGTGTTGGAACGATCTTCCGCCGCAAGTAAAAATATGTAAATCGTCATATACTTTCAAGTGTAAGTGCAGGGAATGGCTGCTTAATCTACAGAAGACATCATACTGTTGGTCGAAGGTGATGTAGGCTCTGTTACGTCATTGAAAATAATAAAAGTAGGATTATAATTGGAATTAAAGATGTACTAACTCTATATTTTTTCCAAATTCCATTCTCTGCTTATTGTATTCTATGTACACAGTGAAATACTCTTTGCTGCTAAGTTCAGTATGTTCGGTGGTCGGTACGTATGTCATTTTAAGTTTTAAGGTTTGTTATTTATGTAGTAAACGTTTATAGTGAGTGAGATACCCTCCTATTTATTTATTTATTTATATATGTATTCGAAAAGATACCCGTCTCTATATGCTACGGTGTCTCCAGCGGCGAATACTTGCCAGGTGAAGCCTGAAAACCAGCAAATTGCTGAGGCTTTTTCTTTTTCTTCGACATAGATTTAAGCATTGTTTTATCTTAAATATTGTTGTGTTTTCTGTTGAAGAATAAAGTCTTTTTATTTTATTTTTATTTATTAATATAAGAAATCACTCATTGATGCAACTCGTCTTACGCATCCGGACCCGACTGCAGAGATATCGATAATTACTGACGCATCTGATGTGTCTATAGGCGCAGTACTTCAACAACGCGCAAAATTCTAATTGGAGACCCCTAGGATCTTTTTCCAAAAAGTTAAAGTTATCGCAAAAAAATACAGTCCTTACGATCGCGAACTGTTAAGGAGACTGATTCTGAGCTGCAAAACTTGCTTCTTACCGGATCTTCGCTCAAGTTACCATGTTCCGACCACAAAATCTATTGCGACGTGTCTATTCAGCCGCCTCGACCATTCGTCACTGCGAACTTTAGAAAACAAGTCTTTGACACGCTACATAACCTGAGTCACCCAGGAAATTCAGCTACAGTGGGACTGGTCACTCAAAGATTTGTTTGGCCAGGTATTCCCAACGATTGTAGAGAGTGGTCAAAAATGTGCCAAAACTGCCAGTGTTGTAAAGTCACACATCTGCTCCTCTCTCCTCATTTCCTGTCACTTCCTCGAGGTGCACCCATATCCACCTCGACCTCGTAGGACCTTTAACTCTGTCTTGTGATTACAGATATTGCCTTACTGTCATCGACCGCTTCACCCGGAGGCCGGAGGCAATACCGCTCAGGGACATTGCGGCCGAGACATGCGTGGCCGCCCTCGTATCCGACTGGATATCCCGGTTTGGCTGCCCGCAGCGAATTACAACGGACCGTGGCCGTCAGTTCGAGTCTCACTTGTTCCGAGCCCTCACCACCATGCTCGGAGCACATCACTTTCATACTACCGCCTATCACCCTATCGCCAACGGTATGGTTGAACGCCTGCACAGGCAACTAAAGGGCGCCATCATGTGCCACGATAACTCTCTACGGACCGAGGCCTTACCTCTTGTCTTATTAGGTATCCGCAGCTCCTGGAAAGAAGACATTCAATCGTCTTCCGCCGAGTTGGTATACGGCGAATTCCTCCGTCTGCCCGGCCAGTTCCTGTCTCCGTCTGATGGCTACACTGTGGAGGACCTTTCCTGCTTCGCGTCCCGTCTAAGGCCACACATGGCCAAGCTCATGGCAAAACCAGCTAAGTGGCACAGCAATACTCCATTTTACTCACCAAAAAGTCTTAAAGACTGCTCTCACTTATTCCTGCGCCTGGACAGAGTTAGAAGATCTTTGGAGCCCCCTTACGCAGGTCCATATAAGGTATTGGAACGAAAAGAAAAGTACTTCAAGGTTTTAGTGCGAGACACAGCAATGAACATTTCGGTTGATCGATTAAAGCCTGCCTTCACCAGCAATGATAATGCTGGATTACTTGACACACCTGACATTTCACCTGTACCTCCGCCCGAGGTTACTCAAAGGCGTACAAGGAGCGGTAGAAGAGTATATTTCCCAGACTACTATCGACCGTGGGGGACCTATGTGGCGACTAAAAGTTCGCACACTATTAGAGCGAACGAAAATCGCACTGGTTTTGGGCGAACGATTAATAACGCGGTTTCCGCCGCTAGTCGGGAACGTTCGTGAGATGCGCCGAAGTTGAGACTTTGGGCGTCGTCGTGAAGCGTGGGTTTGGGGGTGGGTTAGGATTTGGGTTGGGGGTTAGGGTTTGGTTTGGGGGGGTTAGGAGTGAGTTAGAGGGTGGTTTAAGGTTTGGGTTGTGGGGGTTAGGGGTGAGTTAGGCTCTGGATTAGGCCCCCAACCGGCCCCCCTACCGGCCCCCCAACCAGCCCCCTACCGGCCACCCAACCGGCCCCCCCAACCGACCCCCCAACCGATCCCCCAACCAATCCCCAACCGATCCCCCAACCGAACCCCTAACCGAACCCCTAACCGACCCCCTAACACACCCCTAACCCATATTCGTGATGACACTTTTATTCGGTACTTTCGGTTTTAATTGTTAGTTTCAATTTATTCTTAGAACAACTAAAAAAATTAATTGCAGAAATTATCTGCAACACGGAAATCACCAACGCTGCTACCAACAATTCATCAAAACGAAAGTCGATTCCACCGAAAATCGATGTTCCTATTAAAAAGATAAAAATAGCTAAATCAGAGTCATCAGATAGGCGCTTACAGCTTAAGCAAAAATATACTACGAGTGTGAAAAACTGGCTGGCCGACATAGATTTGACCCGGCCCTCGGAAGCAGTCGCAGAGACATTCGGCGACAACAAAAACGCTGCGAAAGTAATTCAGACACATCCGGCTAATAAGGGAGGTGTTATGAAATTTAAAATACCTAAAAATGTAGTTACGTCTAGAAAGATCAACACGAGAGACACAGGACGCTTCTCGCGAGAACAGGCGCCAGCGGCAACAGTGTAGCTTCGGCAAGGGAAACGTCGAACTTCAGTCTGCGGCTCCGATCAAGACTATAACAGTGTGACTCGCACCCGCCGCCGCGCACGTTTCGCGATTTATGTAACCTTAGCAGCAAACTCTACTTATAAAAAATATAACGAAGGTGTATTAAAAAGAATATTCTTTTATTTCGCCCACCACGCCGTTCCCCTCCTACGAGCGAACGCCCACCAGCGTGAAGAGGCGGTAGGTGCGCAGGCGCGGGCGCGCGCGTTGCCGCAACTCGTCAAGGCCGTCGAGACCGCCGAGGCCCACCCGGCGCCGGTTCTCGCGCAGTACGCGGAACCGCGCCGCGTTCGGCGCCTCGGGCGCGTGCTCGAGCATAGTGTAGTGCGTCAGCTCCGGCTCCAATCTGAACAAGAAGGAAGAGAAAATGTTTACTCGTTTTATGATTTAATACGACACGAGACTTATGAATAAAGTAAGTCGACTAATCGAATAAAATAAATTTGTATATGACGAAAATAGCACAATAGAGTGGTTGTGTGATGTGATGTGTTAGTGCGGAATTGTCTCATTGTCGTCGCGTTGAAAGTGCTACCAGATTGTGATTTTCATTGGACTCGGTAATAGTGTACACTCGGCACGGAATACAGCAATGGTACATTATGATATAAGTGCGGTAAGTTGAAAATGACAGCCGAGGCGATATTGCTATAAGAAAGCAGAGGCTGTAATTTTCAAAGCGCACGTATGTCACACGACGTTTTATAACATATTTGCGAGGAAATAAATAAGACTCTGACTTTGTTAAACGAATAAATCTTTAATTACTTGTTAAAGCAGTTATAGAAATATGAACAATTTTTAAAAGTGATTGTTACGTTGCCAGTTGGCATTTTTAATGTTGTCAAGTTATTATTATTAGTTACAATCTCCCCAGTCTCTCTCTCACTCTCTTGAGTGAAAGTGAAACGAGACCACAGAGTTCTGCAGTCGGTGGTGGCGGCGGAGGCGGTTGCGGCTGCGGCGACGATGGTGGAATGTACGCGTGTGTGCTCGTAGATGGTTGAAAGTCAACACTTGACTACAAATTTATGTTCCTTGTAATGCGAGAGCTAATTTCTTCTTTATTTCTTATCGACTCTTCTATGTATCCTTCGGCTACATTGCTTGACCGCCATCCTCCGTGGCGTTTTAGTGTCAATAAGTCCGCACCTGAATAGCGAGCAATGTAGCCGAGGACCTTCTGAAACTGTGCCCTGTGTATTCATTTGCTTGAGGCAAATTTAAGAAAGTGGCAATTTCTTTCGGCATTGCTCCCAATTTATTGATGCCAATGGGTTGGTTAGTCCCTTTTCCATTTTGGTAATTTTAAAAAAATCTGTTGGAATTAGCTTTTGTTGAACGAAGCGCTTCGTATTTCTTCACTACGTCGTAAAAAGGCCCCTGTATTGTGAACGACCTTTGAATTTTATTTTTTGTGTTTTTGACCTGGACAAGAAGAACCCGCCCATGGTTCTCGACATCATTAGTTGTTATGTTTGCCAACTCTTGACGTCTACATGCACCATTTATACCGAATATTAATACAACCTGAAAAGAGATTAAAAGAACATATAAACACCTATATTGTAAAGAAATACGAAAGTGAAAGAAATTAATGACAATAATTTAGTTTCAACTGACCTTTGTTGCCAAATATCGCCAATCCGGAGCTTCTTTTAGGAACTTCTTGATATTGTCAGCCGAAAATGCTTTCGACTTTTTACTTACATGGCCATCTGAGCGTCTTTTTAGAAATGCTATCAAGTTGGAGTATGACTTGATATCAATACCATGGTTTGTTTTCATAGTGCTTTTTAGCATTGAATAGTAGCACCACAATGAGCTTAACTTATATTTTTAAGAAAGTTCCATGAAATAGCCTAAAAACACATTTTCTGAAAATGAATTTGCATCTTTGCTTGTTTTCCATATTATGATGAATTTTTGATACGCTTGTAAGCTTAGAATAATAACGCATAGAATGATAGTTTCATAAAAAACGAACTGTCACAAGTGAGGCAAAAATCAAATTCATGTAGGCGTAAGCAACTTGTATTTACGCTCGTCGGCACGCACACAAATATACAAATAATGATGCCATGGAATAACATTTCCCTCAAAAGTGGGGAAATTGTATCTTGCTTAACTCATCGTTAAGTTAGAGGTGCCTACAGATTTGCTCGATTTTGTCGATCAGGTGCCTACAGATATGCTCGATTTAGTCGATCGTTACTGTTGATCGACAACGTCAAGTGACAGGAATTTTCGAAAATTTATTTTTGGTAATCCTTATGGAAATGGCATTTATATCTGAATACACGAAGGCGGACACGACTTTTCTCATTTCTAAATCCAAGATGGCGGACACGTCTTTTCAAATAAATGCAATATGGGAATCGTTTTTGAGGTATTCGAGGTGCTCATCACGAATATGGCATTTATTTCTAAATCCAAGATGGCGGACACGACTTTGAAATAAATGCCATATGGGTATCATTTCCGAGGTATTCGGGGGTGCTCATTACGAATATGGCACTCATTTCTAAATCCAAGATGGCGGGCACGATTTTCATATAATGGCAAGTTGGGGATCGTTTTCGAGGTATTTGGGGGTGCTCATTAGGAATATAACACTTATTTCTAAATCCAAGATGGCGTACATGACTTTTCAAATAATAGCAAGTTAGGTGTCGTTTTCGAGGTATTTGGGGGTGCTCATTAAGAACATGGCACTAATTTCTAAATCCAAGATGGCGGGCACGATTTTTCGAATAATGGCAAGTTGGGTGTCGTTTTCAAGGTATTAGGGGCTGCTCATTCCGAATATAGCACATATTTCTAAATCCAAGATGGCAAAGAATTAGAAGAAGAAGAATTAGAAGTCTTGTCCTCCATCTTGTATTCAGATATACATGTTTTTTCCTTATGGTTTACCAAAAATACATTTTTGAAATTTGTTGTCAACCATCTTGGATTTAGAAATTAATGCTACATTCGTAATAAGCACTCTAAAACTCCTCGAAATCGTCTATAATTCTCAATCGTTACTGTCGATCGACAATGTCGAGCAAATCTGTAGGCACCTTATTAAATACTACCCAATTCTTATTTAACTCATATATGAACAAAAACCTACAAGCGAGTTTAAGTGCGACTATCGAATTTGAATATATAAATAGCCTGATATTATCTGTGGGTATGTTTACATGAAAAGTACACGATAACAATTAAGAACCTGAACCTGAAAGTTATTTATACACGATTTTGGAGAACTGACGATGACTTTTTAGTCAGAGCTAGTTTCCTGAAATAATTTAAATTAAGAACTTTTAAGTCTGGGCAAGACAATTGATTTAAATGAGTGTATGATGAACAAGAATAATGATTTTTCACATGAAACTAATGAAGACAAATGCTAAATATATTTCGTAAAAATAGCTAACATAAATTCCCTACAATGTTGTTTCGGCGGTGTACATTTGTAGAAATTTTGCAACCGTTGCGATATTGCCTATTCTCAAAAAATTACGTAATATAATTATTTTGAAACAGAATAGCAAAATGGGGAGAAAAAAGCCGTTACTTTGCAACATTTTCGTATCTTGTTGCAACGAAATTAATTTTCTGTTTTAGTGAACATTTATACAAAAATACAAGTTGAAACGCGTTATTTCCTTGTTGAATGTGATGTTAGTGTCTATTTTATATTTGTCTGATCTATTTTTAAACCCAATTACCGCACAATTCGTCATTTTTAGCAAAAATTTTTGAGCTCCTCGCGGTGCAACTTGACCTTGAGCACTGACAGCCCGCTCGCTCGTGTAAGCCCATAGGGCGTCCTACAATTTGCCTCACTTAACGTGTGCGGGCTAGGTTTCTATGCGTTATTATTCTAAGCTTGTAAGTATCTATCGGTCGATTTTTCAGGTAAGAGGCTTAGAGTAGCCTTTTTCGTTGCGTTTAAGACTTGTGGCGGTGTCAAATTGATAAATTCATCACTACTTGACGACATTTTCAAATAAAAACAATACAGCGAAAAGAAAGAGCGCGCGAAATAATTTTTAATTGTCCACAAATTAGCCATGCGCGCGCATCAACGTTTTTTTTTAGGCAAAGGTATAAAAATAGCCAGTATTACTAATAAAGTAAATTAATATTTTTGTGTTTTTGTTACAGATAAATGGTTGTAATTTATTGTCAAAATTAATTCAATGAAAGAATTAAATGTTTATTTACTATATTTTATCTCCCAAAGTTAATTTTATTCATAAAATATTGACCACTTTTCTAACATAAAAACTCTTTGCAAAGATTTAAAAAAGTATCGTTCATTTTTAAATAGAGCATCTCAAAAAACCGTGCATGTTACTTTATTAAAAAAAAAACTCGTGCGTTTTACATTACAATAACGCACAAGTGCGTAATGAAATACATTACGATATTGAAATTGGTGTTATTTCAGCCACTTTACGAGCAAATATGTTATAATAGTTATTTTTTATATAAGTGCGGAAAGTTAGTCATTATTCACGAGTCTCGAGGCTCCTTGGCCCGAGCCAGAGGCGAGGGTCAAGACGCGAGACAAGTGAAAA
>NW_020654051.1:10186315-10218190 GCF_003589595.1 Hyposmocoma kahamanoa | reverse complement strand
TTTTCAGTACAAATCGGCAATTTCATACTTTAACCCCTATTATAAAGCTAGATATATTCTCATTCGGATAATTGAAAGGTTTGAATAACAATTAGGTAAAGTTAACAACTAATACTTATACCATTCTCAAAAACGGACTTGAAATAATAAAAAAAAACAATGTTTTTTAATTCAAAGTAGTCTCAAATGAAAGGTACCGTATTCTACAATATGTTTCACTTAAGAACCTAGCTATTATCACTGTAGTTTTCAAGAAAAAAAAAGGAAAAAAGAAAACACGCCTCCACGGAAGTGACACAACTCCAAGGTAATGACAAGTTAGTTTAATTTTAATGAAGCATGTGTGGTTTACTGTAGAATAAAACGTATTTTTTACTTTTATTTTTATTTACGTAACCACTACATACTGATTTATATTTGGGCTCTTTAAAGTATTAGGTATAAATTAAATTTTTATTGAATTGATATTCAATTATTTTTTGTGAAATTACTCCACTAGTTTGTTATAATTATTAATACAAAGATCGAACACTCAGAAAAAATTCCTTCGATCCGGTCGGATTCGAACCGACGTCCTCTTGCATACCGTGCCAGACGCTATACCAACTAAGCCACGGAACGAACCAACGGACCTCACGAATTCTTCTATGTGCTTGCGTCGTGTCTTTGTACTTGGCCTTTCAAAGACTTTTTAGTCGTAGCGCCATCTATGAGAAATCTTTAACGGATTTATCACCCAGTTAGTACCTTTACAGCTACCAGACCTGGCGAGAGATGTCGCTATTCACTGTATTAATTAAATTTTTATTGAATTGATATTCAATTATTTTTCGTGAAATTACTCCACTAGTTTGTTATAATTATTAATACAAAGATCGAACACTCAGAAAAAATTCCTTCGATCCGGTCGGATTAGGTATATTCAATTATGTAAATTCTATATTATTAAAATAATTTTTTTAGGAACACTAACACAGTCTCCTATTCAATTTTTAATATATTTTTAATATCAGGTCACATGAGTACCAGTATGACTAATAATAGTTTTTATAATCAATATTATTTACTTAACACTTCGCACTTTTAGAAAGAAAGTGGTCAACACAAAATTTTTAGTTTTTGGGAAAATGCAAAATGAGCTATGATGTCGTGACATTTTCATATTATCTAATTTTTACTCTTGGAGTGCTAAAGCTAATGGCCTTGTTAGTCTATCAAGTTCCATGGTAAAATAATGTTGATATATTCAGCCTTATAACATGAAAAATAGTTTAATAATTTAAATAAAATATAATTTACAAAACACTAATTACTGTAAGGTTATTGTTTACTGAACTTTTTTGTTGTCATTTGACCTCAAAAAAAGTAAGCCTCTTCGTTTTCACCAGCTAAAGAAGATGTTATTACCTTATAGAAATTACTTTTTACTTTTACTACGTAATAAAGTTAGCCCACTGACAGGACGTGACGGCAAGGGATTTTTAGGTGACGAATAGTAATGTACCTTAAGATTATGTCTTTATAGTTGCAATTTTAGTGATTATGATCGTAGCTGCAAAATGAAGCTGCGATATGCTTAGGCATGCCGAGCCTTCAGCCTCCGGAATGCCTAGGCAACCTCCGGAATGCCTCAGCAGCCTTATGGATGTCTCGGTAACCTTAGGGATGCCTTGCCAGTTTTAGAGATGCCTCGGCAGTCTTATGGATCCTCGGCAGCCTTATGGGTGTCTCGGCAGTATTATGAATGCCTCGGCAGTATTATGAATGCCTCGACGGCCTTAAGGATGCATCGATAGGTTTCAGGGAACCCGCTCCGCGTCGCCATTGGTCTATAGTTGCTTGACGCCATGCAACTATAGCATTCAATACACGTCACGCAACGATGTAGCGACGGTATGCTTCAACACACCTAAAAATGTCCGGGCATACCTAAAGATACCGTGACACGTTTAAGGATGCCGCGACATAATTGCCGTCAGTGTGTGCTTGCATATAGGGCTGCTGAAGGATCGACTGCCGTCCCGTCCTGTCAGGGGACGCCTCTGGTCTAAGTCGTGTTTGTAAAAAAGTTTAAGGACGATTTTTTGGAACGGAAACGTCTCAATTCTATTCGGCAAATTTCACCATTATTTCAATAATGATGGTGGTGATTACTGTTTGCAGTCTTCAATCCAATCCTCAGAGGGTATGTTGTACCTGTACTACCTACTAACACTTTGTGAATCAAGTCTCTTAAGCAAGTAATTTACCAATAGTGATGGAGATGAGTATCTGGATGACGAAAGACATCTTGAAACAGAACAAGTTCGTATGTTTGGGACAGAAGGAGATGTTTGAAATAGAAGGAAGATGCGCAATCGGTTCATCGGTTGATTTTCGATGTCGCTTGAAGGCGGTGAATCATCACGAAGACAGATTAAAAGTCTTTCCTTGCATGTTCTATTATCTCTGAGAATTTTTAGCCTCTTACGCCATTCCTTTCTCTATTTTCTTTCTGTCATTTGGTCAATAGATAGTACTTATTCTTTTCTTCGTTTCGCAAGAGTGCAAGAGCACGTCAAGATTGACACTTTGTACTTTGGACTGTTCTTATCCTAAGCGGCATAGAGTTGGATTTAAATCTTAAGTGTCAAGCTTGACGTGCTCTTGACCCTACTTTTATATTTTTTCCCGATTGCTCCTCTTGCATTCTGCTTTTCTTTTCTTCTTGCTTTTCTTACGTCTATCTCTTTCTAACATTTTTCGTGGGCGCCATAATTATCTACTAAAGTATATATAAATCAAATTAATTACGTTGATATATATTAACTGCCTCCGTGGCCGAACGGTTACCATGCCGGACTGCCACGAGGCCCCAGGTTCTATTCCCGGGCCTGGAGAAACATTTGTATGGCCTACATTTAATTATCTCGTGAGTTTGAGTGTAATTTGTGGTTGTCTATGTGTGTGTATCCATGGCACCCGCGACACAGGGTTTTCCTAGTACGGGGCTATGTTGAGTGTATGCGTTATTATTATTATTATTTAAGTTGATAAAAAGCGTCCATTATTATATTGTC
This sequence comes from Hyposmocoma kahamanoa, assembly GCF_003589595.1. NCBI lineage: Eukaryota > Metazoa > Arthropoda > Insecta > Lepidoptera > Cosmopterigidae > Hyposmocoma > Hyposmocoma kahamanoa. The sequence goes on along the minus strand of NW_020654051.1, from coordinate 10,215,131 downwards.
ACTTCCATGGATATTGTGTCACCTCTATGGATAACGGTAATCCACGTGGGTGACCTCCATGGAGGCGAGATTTCAAACTTAATACCGCTTTTTCGTGGCCTCAATTTCTATTTATAAAATACGAAGAAATGCCTAGATGACGGTTATAATAGCTCATAATTTTACGATATCTGATAGATCTTAATTGAATAAAATATTATGATATGTAATCCACAAAACTGACCAAAATAGCAGGCAAATTTTTGAAAAATCGTACTTTAAAGGTCTGTGCGCCAAAAGTATTAACCCGGAAGTGGCAAACTGTCAAAAACTTTCAAGATGGCATTGTGTTTCTTGTCTGTAATTGTTCAGAAACTCTGTTATCTGATTTAATAAATTATGGCTGCTTTCAATAAGTATATGCAGGAGGTGAAAATTCTTTCATGCACAAACGTTATGAAATATTTTGAATCCATTATTTTACTTATGTTGTAATTATTTAGTCTTTTTTAGAAAGTTTATTCTAAGTATTATCGTAAATTAATATAGAATAATTATTACAGATAAATATATTCAATTTTAATTTGTATTATTGTAAATGGACTTTGCACACGATATGGAAGTGACATTTTCGTCACTTTCTTAATGATGATTTAAATTAATATTTATATTGTGTAAATATAGAAAAAACCCATATTAATATAAACTACCTCGATTAATTTTAAATAGAAATTGACTAAGTAATACAAGTATATCGTTTTTTAATACATATTATGCACAAAAAAAGTTGCAGAAATGAGAATAGTCCTTATACGAGTAATGAACCCGGCGCATCAACAGTTACGATAGATATTTTTCGCGGTTTAACGAATGCTGATAACTTCACTCCGAAATAACTAATACACGATATGTTCGAACAAGTAAGTAAGTCAAATATAGGTAGTAACCTGAGTACGCGTAGGCCGTTATCTTTGATCTTATTATAGAAGTCGTCGTCCTCGCCGCCCCAGCCCTCGAAGCGGTGGGAGAAGCCGTTGACCTGCACGTATTGGTCGGCGCGGATGGCCAGCGCGCCTCCCACCAGGGTGTCGTAAGTGAGCAAGAAGCGGAACTTGTCGAGGCTGGCGCTCATGTGCCGCGGTTGGCTAAGGCAGGCGTATAGGTTAGCGGCGTCAAGCGGCAGCAGATCCACGTCGTGCAACACCAGACACGGGAACCCATCGGCCATGGCCTGCTGCGCGCCAGTGTTGTACAACAAACCTTTGTTGAACGGCTTCTCGTCCTCCTGCTCGACTATGTATATTCTATAAATGGTAAGGTACATGCGAAGATGGTTATAAATATCGAAGTTATGTTTTTAAGCGGTCTTTACTTACTACATTTCAGGGGCCCTTTCAAGGCGAAAGTGAATAGGCATTATTTAGGTATGCATGCTTCATCGTCACTTACCATCAGGTAAGATGGAGTTCAACGCGCACTTATAACAAAAATTTAATTTCGACAAACGACGATTAAAGTAACTAGTTGAGTATTGGCATAATTGTGCTTTATTGCTGTAGATTACCTGAGAAGTATCTTTTAATGAATCACCTAAAATAATTATTAATATTTTTCATTTCTTTGTGTCCCGTGGCATTTCCACCTGATCCTTGCATGGTGCTTAGATACTAACACTACTTGCATGCCTTTCGAAGACCTTCTAGACTCTGTTAAAAATGCATACCTAATTTTTTTTTATAATATGTAAGTGAGCATTTGACCTTCATCTCACCTGATGGAAAGTGACGATGATGTCGACGATGGATCATACACATAATACCTATTCACTCTCGCCTTGAAAAGGAACAAGTCTGCAGTCAGGGAATTCCACTTCATTGCCGTTCGCCATATAAATGTGGAAGCGTAACGCCTCGTGCGACTCTTTGGAATATCCACAACATAGGGGTGGTACCCAAGCCTACGTCTGGTCCTCCGATGATGGAAAGGGGAAGGCGGAATTAAATCGTGTAATTCCATCACACACACTCCGTGATATATCCTATAAAATACCGATAAGCTGGCAACTTTACGGCCCGGGCGGCGTCGTGGTGAATGTTCACTGATCCCACGGCGCCGACTCAACCGGCGAGAGGGAAACCCGGGGGGGTTTTAGTGGGGTAGTCCCTCCAGTTTGGAGGGAGAGTCCCCACATAACTCCTGAGTCTCCCTGGGCTCAGGGGTATCCATAAAGATTTCCCCCGTCAAAAAAAAAAAAAAGGCAACTTTACGGCGGTGTTCAAGGCTCTGCAGATTCACCTTCACCAATTTTGGGTCACCTATAAGTCTCTTGCCACGATTGTTAATTGAATCCAAGGTGGCCAGTTGGTATGTAGCAGAGCCATCCTACAGGTGGCAGCAGTACTCCATGCACGTCCGGAATTGTGCTTGGTACAGCTGGAGCAACTGTCCCGGTGTAAAGTAAAGCCTCACCCTGGAAAGGATACCAAGCTTCCTTGCTGCATTTTTGGCCATGGATTCAATGTATCTGCCAAAGTTCAAATTGGACGACAGGTCCATTCCAAGTAGCTGGAGACGGTCGGCTATCGATATGGATACATCACGAAAATTCGGAGTCATCTCAAAGGGACTCCGTTTTGTGGAGAATATACTGGAATAGACACACTTGGGTTTTGGTAACGTTAAATTTGACAAGATTGGCATCGCCCCAATCGGAGACTGCCTAGAGTTTCAATCCAAACTGCTAAAAATAGACTCTCGAAAAGACTGGATTTCCTCTCCACTGACCCTTGCATTGGTAAAGTACCTGAAATTAACATATCATTAATGTTCAGCAGAATGAGAGTTGCAGACAGTACGGAACCCCGAGGAACTTTGTTAGAACGGCATCTATCGCCATATGTTCAGAAGAGTAGTCTTCTAAGACTACTCGAATCGAACGTTCGCTCAAGAAATCCGAGACCCAATTGCAAAGGTTAGTGGGAAGCCCATAAGAGAGAATCTTACTTAAAAGGCTTGCGTGCCAGAGCCTGTCAAAGGCTTTAGAAATGTCTAAAGACACTGCTAGTGCTTCGTCTTGCTTTTCTATAGCCTTGCTCCATATGTGACAGGCATACATAAGAAGATACCCCAGTAGTTCGCCCTCGTCGGAATCCGTACTGGCGATCACTGAGGAGGTCGTTGTCTTCAAGGTACAATAAAGACGGTTGTTGAGTACACGTTCCATAGCTGGGTCAGCTCTGCTCCCTTTTTATGGACAGATTGCGCGTTTGCGAGTTTCCACGTTCTGGGAGCTACACTAGTCTCAAGTGAGAGTCGGTACAAGCGTATGAGAATAGGAGACAATTCAGGCGCACAGTTACGTAGGACTATTGCTGGAATTCCAACTGGCCCGCTAGCTTTATTCACGTCTAGATTCCACAGAGTTCTAAGTACCTCTTTTTGGTTTATGCGAACTGGCGCCATAGTGTAGCCAGCCTGAGGTGAGGTAGGTGGTGGTAGTCCCTGCGGCATCCAGACGCAACTCTTGCGAAGAGTGAGGCAAAAAGATTCGCCTTGTCTTCTGCGGTATGAGCCAGCGTGCCGTCCGACTTCAGCAGAGCAAAGATGGGCAACAAAAGTTAGTTCCGACCGCTTTGGCCAGGGACCAGAAGGATTTACTACCTGCTGGATAAGAGGCAAGCTTAGCCCCTATGAGGCGCACATGGTCGAACTCGGACCTACGTAACACACTTTTGCATTTTTAGGCGGCCTTATTAAAAGCTTTCTTCAAGTTCTGAGTACACGGAGCTTTGCGCAGTCGAGCACCTGCCCAAGCTTGGTACGCGGACTGTTTTTGTGCTTCAGCGCAGCTACAGTCAGCGTTAAACCATTGACGAGTTTGGGGTCCATTGGGTACATCAGAGTATGGTATGTAATACTCCATACCCAAACGCAAGACCTCGACTACAGCATCAACACAGCTCGCCGAGTCTCCTGATGTAACGATGTAATGAAAGTACACCTGCCAGGGATATGGCGCAAAGAAATGGCGTCTTTTCATCATCCCTTCATTTCATCCCAATCTGCTTACCTGTATCGCCACACCCGTCCATACCACTAAGGCCCTGATCGGATGGGGAATATACGGATAGTTTTCACCAGATAATAGTCGAAGAAGAAGAAGAAGTACCCAGTGGGACATCCACAACCACAGAGTATCGGGACTGGATCAGTAAACAGAAGGTCCAAGCAATTAGCCTTATGGGACACAACATCAGGGATTTTGATGGCGCCACGGACAAGCTGGGAAACGCTTTGCGTTAACTCAAGTTTACGCGTCTCTCTCCCAGCGTGATCGGTCATCTGGTATGGAAACAAACATTCTTGATGGTGCGCATTAAAGTCCCTCAGAATGACTAGTTGCGCCACTGGGTACCTAAACTGAGCCTCAGCAGATGTCTCGCTCAGATGTTGGAACAACTTGGTTGTCTCCTGATCTCCACTGTGCGAGCAGTAGACACATCAGTACACTATTTGTGTAACTCCTGTGTCAACTAGAAGCCACACAACAGAAAAACTCTTAATCTCAAGGTCGCTTGACACAGATGTCATCGCGAACGTACACAGAGACTCCGGCACGAAGTACGAACCTGTGCTCCAGAATATACCCGGGGTAGCTGAGGTACGCTGCGTCTGTTGGACAACTCATCTGCGTCTCGGTGAGGAACAGCAGCTGCGGTTTGTCGGTTTTAAGGTAGTAGTGGACCGAATCGAGATTTGAGTGCAGCCCTCTGATGTTGGTGAGGTGCACTTTCGAACAGGCAGGAGGAAGACAGTTGGACGAGGCATTGCGATTGATCGTGAACTTTTCTGTGAGGAAACCTGCACACATCTGCAAAGTAATTTAATTATGCGTATGAAGTTACCCATCCGCATTGGACCCGTGTGACAATTACAGCCTAGGCCTTCCCATTGTGAGAAGAGGCCTGTGCCTAGCAGTGGAACTATATACAGGCTAACTGTTATTTCAGAATTGGTTTACTTACTTGTAATGAATGTTTTGCTTACGCAAGAAATTGTGCATGTAAGGCAAGAAGATGTTGCGCTGCTCCTCGCGACTGCGATACGAGACGATGACCGCCACGCTCACGAGCGGGTTGCAATGCGCTGGGGCGAAACTACCGTTCACTAACCCGTCTAGGGACAGGTCGTTATAGTTTTGAAACGTATGCACCTCCCAGCCGCTGAAGCTTTTGCGGCTCGCCAACACGCGGCTGTAGTCGCACTGTGGCTTTGACTTGGACAGCTCTAGTTGAGGATTCACCTTCTTATATAAGTCGTCTAGCACAAAGGCACGTGACATGTATGGATAGTTGTAAGAGCTGCACAGGAAGAAGTGCAGAAACGTCAGGAGCAGGATTGAGCCGCCGAGACATACGGAGAATCGCAGGCGCATCGCGCGCGACACCAATGCCGCCGCTTTTGCTCTCGCTGCCATAGAACGACCACCAATGTCTGGTTTTAGACGTACGTGTACCTATAACACTATTATATTATTTATTTATTTATTATATTATATTATTTTAGACACAATTGTCAATCTAAAAATAATTATTATATTATTACCGTTGTATTACGCGTATCTACACATTTGTATTATGTAGGTACTTACCTAATTATCACCAACGCAACGTACAAAATATTTCGTAATACTATCTTTTCAACAACAAAGCACCACACAACACATGCTATAATACAAACCATGTACAAACTCATATATGCAATCATCTATATACTTATTCTAAGATATGGATTGACTGCATCAAAATATTATTTCACTTCACTTTTTGAAGGTTAACTTGCTCTAAGGAGTAGACATTGTCACAACCATAAATCAAGGAAATCCTAAAAAAAAAGACGCGATAAATAATGTTTGTTGGGCTCCGTTAGCTCATAAGTTTCTTTATTTAATACTTTCCAACAATCTATATTGAGTTCCATCAATTGTAAAAAGTATTATTCTTGTCATGTGGAAAATTTCATGAACATATAACCACACTATACGGTACCATTAAAATGATAATAGTAGATGCCGTAGGTATAGTGTCGGTAATGGTTAGGTTGTTATTTAGCTATAAACAGGCAACGCCATCCAACCAACGGAGTTTCATTTTTAAACATATAATTATATATCGATCGGTCAGGGAGGCACATGGGAAGCAATATTGTAATGTAATGCCCCAAAATCGAATCTTGGATTGTTACATTACAGGCGGATGCTCGCGGTGAGGGATCCTAATCTTAAAATTTTTATTTTATTTATTATTAAATGATCACTTTTATAAGTTTTACCTACGTCTAATTGTAATCCCTCCTAACGTAATTGGCTAACTGCCTTCGTGGCCAAACGGTTACCATGCTGGACTGCCACGCAAGAGGTCCCGCGTTCGATTCCCGGGTCAGGAGAAATATTTGTATGACTTACATTTATGTAATTTGTGGTTTTCTACGTGTGTCCATAGCACCCGCGACAAAGAATACAAAAGTAAAGAGAATGGACACTCACCGCCCCTCCCTAGATTTAGATAACGCACCACGCCCCGCACATTGACGATCACATTGACTCTTAGAGGATGGAAAAAAAAATGGTTTCCATAGTCTAAGCATTGACTGAACAACGACAAGGCTTCATCATTCAGCCATTCGACGCCCACTGCTGGGCATAGGCCTCCCCCAATGATCTCCACGACGATCGGTCCTGCGCTGCCCGCATCCATCGGCTTCCCGCGACCTCCACCAGATCGTCGGTCCACCTGGTGGGGGACCTACCCACTGAGCGTAGTCCGGTGCGCAGTCGCCATTGAAGAACCTTTCCGCCCCAACGGCCATCGGTTCTCCTAGCTATGTGCCCCGCCCACTGCCACTACAGCTGAGCAATTCTTCGAGCTATGTCGATTACCTTAGTTCTCCTACGGATTTCCTCATTTCTGATTCTATCACGTAGGGAAATGCCGAGCATCGCTCTCTCTATTGCCCGCTGAGTGACCTTGAGCCTTCTTATGTGGCCCATAGTAAGGGATCACGTTTCTGATCCGTATGTGATAACTGGCAACACACACTCGTCAATGTTGGATTTGGGTTCTATTGGAGCTTTTGGAGAGGTATTTGTAAAAATATATTCAAGAAAGATGTGTTTGTTTTTGAAGATTTTTTAATAGAGTGACAAAGTCATACAGACGTCATACAAAAGAAAAAGGAAGCTTTTAAAATTCGAAAAATATATACATTAAGAATAATTTTCAGTAGCATGAAAATTATCCTAACAAAAAAAAGATACTACACAACTAAACCAATGCTAACTGTACATTTATTATGAGCAATAGGCCCGAGAGGTTTTGTAAAAACGTCTGCAGGCATGTCACTGCTCTTTAAATATTGTAAACGTATAATTCCGTCAGACACTTTTTCCCTAATAAAATGAAAACGAGTATCTATATGCTTCGTCCTGTTGTGATGTACAGGATTGTGAACTAGGTTTATAGCACTCTGACTGTCCGACAACAACGTAACTGAGCATAGTTTACCTGTAATTTCAGAAATAAATCTACGTAAGTAGCAAGCTTCCTTTGTCGCTGTTGTTAGCGCCATGTACTCGGCTTCGGAAGACGACAGAGCCACAGTAGGCTGTTTCTTGGCCTCCCATGCCACTGCTCCGTCGGCCAACTTAAATACGAAGCCGGTGTACGACTTCCTATCTATAGGGCAATTTGCCCAATCCGCATCAGTATAACCGACTAGGTTTTTTCCTGTTTTTCTGTAAATCAGGGAATACTTCAGTGTACCTTTCAGATACTGTAAAACGCGTTTCGCAGCATTCCAATGTTCCTTAGTAAAACACGTATTAAACTGACTAAGATAACTAGCCGCGTATGCAATATCAGGCCGTGAATTTACAGCCAAATACATAAGACTGCCAATAAGGTTTTGATAAGGCAATAGCGGTAACTCACCATTCGAATTCTTAGATAATTTAGCCTGCGCTAAAGGAGTCGTCACCGTTTTGCAATCACTCATATTGAACTTTTCTAATAATGACAATATGAAATTCGATTGACTTACTTTTATGTATTCTTTATTGCAATCGATTTGTAAACCTAAATATGACTTCAAAAAGCCTAAATCTTTTAGCGAAAAATATTTTGACAAATCATTTTTGACAAATTCAAAGGTTGCTCCATGTAGACTTCTTGTTGTAAATCGCCGTTCAGGAATGCAGTATCCACGTCTATGTGCCTCATCTTCAAGCCCAATTCTGCAGATAATGCAAATAGCGTGCGTAGTGAAGAATGACGTATTACAGGCGCAAAAGTCTCATTATAGTCAAGGCCTTTTGTCTGACTATATCCTTTAATAACGAGTCTAGCCTTGTATTTAATGATGTTGCCAAAAACATCCTTCTTCACTTTGTATACCCACTTGCAGGGAATAACCTTCTTGTTGGGTCTATCCACTAGCTCCCAGGTGCGAAATTTCTTTAGTGAATTGCGCTCATCATTCATTGCTAGCTGCCACTTTGCAGCATCATCCGAACGAATAGCTTCATAATAGCTGGTTGGTTCATCCACATCGTTAATTGACGCTTGATATGACAGGAAATCAGGAGGCTTTCGATTTCTTGACGGATATCTCGGCTCAAACGGAACTTCTGGATGTTCTCTTGCTGTATCCGTCTCTGTAACCTCTGGAACATTGTCAGGCACCTAGTACAAATTTACAGGAATAGACGATTCAGCAGCTGAGCTGGTACTGTCAAGACAGTCGAAGAATTCTGATCCTCCTTCAGATCTTTCTTCATGCGTATCAAACAATAAAATAGGATTACAAGATTCAACCTGCGAACGAGTTTCTTTTCGCTTCAGGGGTGTAAAACAATTTTCAAAAAATGTAGCGTCTCTAGACTTTAACATTCTTCGTGGATTTTCAGGATCACGAAACAAGTAAGTATTTGGATCCTCTGAATATCCCATACATATTGCTTCTTCAGCTTTCAAATCTAGCTTCTTTCGCAGACAATCGGGTATATGAACAAGAGCTCTGCATCCGAACACTCTTAAGTGGCTCAAGTCACTTTTACGACCACACCATCTATCGTAAGGTATTTGTCCATCTAAGGCTCTATGTGGTGACCGGTTCTTCAAGTACACTGCTGCCTTGCATGCATCTTCCCAGTATGCTTTTGGTAAGGAGCTCTCAGCCATCATGGATCTCGCCTTCTCAACTATTGAGCGGAAAGTGCGCTCCGCAGTCCCGTTTTGTTGTGGACTGTACCTCATAGTACTTTGGTGTTCGATCCCTTTAGACGCAAGATAATCGTCAAACTCCTTGTTGACAAACTCGGTACCACCATCTGTTCTAATTGTTTTTATTTTAGAACCTAACTGATTTTCGACTAACGCTTGAAATAAACAGAACTTGTTCTTTACCTCTGTCTTAGAATTAATGAAATAAGCAAAAATTTTACGTGTATAGTCATCTACAAAAATTAAAATATATATATTTCCTTGAAAAGATGACACGGACATAGGTCCACAAAGATCACTATGGATCAGTTCTAAAGGTGAAGATGCCTTTTTGTATGCTATCTTCTTAAAACGTTTCCTAGCTTGTTTACCTTGTATACAAGCGATGCAACTACTTTTGTCTACCTCAGTAAAATTAATACCAACTTGATGATCCTTCAACGTGCTCATTCCGATACGACATAAGTGCTCTAATCGTTTATGTAACAGATTGTAGTTACTCGAACCGTCAGAGTGCTCATGTTGTGTTACATTTGCCCGGGGAATATTTACAGTACACTCTAGAGTGTACAAACCACCACAGGACGTAGCATGTAAAACTGAATCACCTGTAACAGTAAAATTTGCATCATTTTTATAAAAAGTACAACCATTATTATCAAAAATACAAATAAATCCTTTCTGAACAGCTTGTTGAACTGATAATAAATTTGCCTTTAAATCTGGTACAAGAGCAACATCATTTATCATATTCACTGTTTTATTCGGCGTATTTATTGATACATTACCGACTCCATGACACTTGATTTGATCACCATTCGCAACAGTAACGCTTCCACTATCTGAACCTGTGAAAGTCTGGAACCAATCACGTCTAGAAGTCATGTGTTTGGTTGCGCCCGAATCTACGTACCATAAATCTACACCAGCAGCAGAAGTATTCAGAGCAACAAAGGATGTCATCTTCTTCTCTTGATCCACTTCTATCGCTGCAACTTTGGCTTTGTTTCTTTGAGGACAGTTGGGTCTTTTGTGTCCTGGTACTTTGCAATCGTAACAAACAATATTTTTCTTTTTCTTCTGTTTGGTATTGGACTTGGCTTGAAAAACCGTATTGACAGGCATAGTTTCATTTTTAGACATCTCGTTTAATAGTCTCGCCTTTACCAAATCAGTCGTAACAGGTTTGTCACAATTTTCGATTGCCATAACGAGAGGTTCATATTTTGAAGTTAAACCTCCTAACAATATAGCTGCAATTGACTCATCGTCTATCTTCTTGTCAATATCTGCCAGGTCTTGTGCAGTTGAAAGAACTGCATTAATATACACCTCAATATTTTCAAAGTCTGAGAGACTTAATCTATATAGCTTACGTTCTAAAGCTAGTCTGCGACCCATTCCCTTATTCTCGTAGGCCTTCTGCAAAGACTTCCATGCTTCGGCTGCAGTTTTTGCTCGCTTTACGTGAGTAATAGCTGCACCGTCTACTGTCAAGCAAATCTTGGCAAGAGCCTTATTATCAAGTTTTACCTTCAATGATGTTGCAGTGTTGTCACCTTCAGGATAACCAACTATTGTACACCACAGATCCTCGTGGATAAGAAAATTTCTAATCTTAAATTTCCACGTCGGATAACCATCCTTGTTTTTCAGGCAAAATGAGGGAACTGCAGATTGCTGCTTGTAAACATTGCAATCTCCGACTTCACGTAACATTTTTATACAGAACGTCTTGTTTTCCGATGTCACGTAAACAAACACAATCGAAAAAAATATTTAAACACAAATAACTGCTTCTCCTCTGCCCAGAGCTTCTTCGTGCAGCTTTTGGAGAGGTATTTGTAAAAATATATTCAAGAAAGATGTGTTTGTTTTTGAAGATTTTTTAATAGAGTGACAAAGTCATACAGATGTCATACAAAAGAAAAAGGAAGCTTTTAAAATTCGAAAAATATATACATTAAGAATAATTTTCAGTAGCCAGTACTTATTACACAAAAAAAGTACTTACCTACAAAAGTCAAAGACTTTCGTCTTGAGACATTGAGGTAATTTGGACGCAAAGATTTTTTGTAGTTTCCCGAACGCTACCCATCCTAGCTCTCTTTCTCAAAATTGGACAACTGGAATGTCTGCCCCAGGTGTACGTAATGGTCAACAACTTCGAGTGTAATGCTCCCAATTTTAACTGGAGCAGGTAAAATATGGACATTTGACATGATCTTCGTCTTGTCCATATTCATCTTAAGACCCACGCTTTGGGAAATACTACTGAGATCTTCGAGCATTGTCTTCAGGTCTCCCAAGGTCTCAGCCATAAGAACTATATCATCGGCAAATCGAAGGTGTGTGAGGTACTCGCCATTGATGTTGATGCCAAGTCCTTTCCAGTCCAGAAGCTTGAAAATATCCTCCAACGCAGCAGTGAACATTTTCGGACATATCACTTCTCCCTGTCTCACGCCTCGTTGAAGTTGGATAGGATTAGAGCCCTGATCCTGTAATCGACCTGACATAGTGGCGTCTATATACCTATAGTCTATTTGGCACCTTTGGAGAGACTGCAGCACCACCAAGGTCTCGATCGAATCAAAGGCCTTCTCATAGACTGCTCACGCGATACATGCAGCCGTAGACGCATACCAACCTAGAGGTGCCGGTGATGATTTTATACCGATTTATCGGATATCGAAGTTACAACAGGTAAAAGAACTAATATTAATTGCTATTTCGGTAACTACTCTAGCAAGTTATAAAGTTTTTAATGCCTGGGTCTGTCATTTAAAAAAAATAAACAACTTCAAAAATATGTCACGACAATCGTGTGTGTTATTGTTTGGGCTGGTGATTTCGGTGTTTATTTATTGAAAACATACCGTAAGTAGAGTTTTTGAAGTTTACCCTGAATATAAATGTTTATAAACTGTACTTTAAGGAGTAATTTCATGGTAAACGTTAGAACCACTCAAACGGAATATTATCATATTTATCCAAGTACACCAAAAATTTCATTAGTGCTTTTTAAGTGCAGAATTTGTGGTGTATTACTGCATTTTATTTCAGATGTTTTTGTTGGTAGTACGGAGGGTATTTATTTAGCAATGCAGAATAATAATTTTTATTTATAAAAACTTGTAATTAAACTGAATGCTTTTCTAATTTACGAAACCAAATAGCCGCCATTTTGCGGTAGGAGGAGCGCATCGCGTGAGCGGATAGCCCACAAACGCTAAGCAAAGTGGCCAGTTATACTCCTCGGTCTTCTGTATAACCTGCCGCAGCGTATGGATGGTCTATGGTACTTAAACCCTTTCGGAAACCGGCTTGTTCGGGAGGTTGGAAGTCGTCAAACCTGCGAGCGAGACGATTCGTGATAACTCTCGAAAACAACTTATAGATATGGTTCAGAAGCGAGATTGGCCGATAGTTCTTCAAGAGTGTTTTATCACCCTTTTTGAAGAACAGAACGACCTCGCTTCTGCCCCATGCCTTCGGCGTTTGACCTTCGACGATGACAGAATTGAAAAGCTTCTGGAGGACTTTAAGTATCGGCTTGCCGCCCGCTCTCAAAAGTTCTGTAGTGATTTCATCATCACCCGCCGCTTTGTTGTTCTTGAGTTGTTTGAGAGCCACACTAATCTCATACAGGCTGACGTCCGGGATATCTTCGGTATAATGTCGGGTAAGCTTGGCTCTGGGGTCTTTAACCTCGCTTTCAACAGGTGCTTTCGTGGAGTATAGCTCTCGATAGAAACTCTCTATTTCCCTCAGGATTTCGAGCTTAGATGAAATGATGCTACCGTCATCAGTCTTTAGCTTCGTCAGTTGCCTTTACCCAATAGACAGATCTCTCGCGAACACCTTGGAGCCTTTGGTCGGCTCAATGGCCTCTTTAATACGCTCTGTATTAAATTGGCGTATGTCGCTAGTCAAAGACTTCGATATCTGCCTATTTAGCCGCCTGTGGAGACGTGCATCCTCTGAATTCTGTAACCTCATTTCATTTCTATGTTCCATGAGTTGGAGTGTTTTGTCGGAGAGTTTCTTTATTCTGGTACCGTGGGTTTTGAAAAATTTGGACCCAACCGTACGGACAGTATCCACCGCCATGTTGTTTAGATCGTCCACATCTATGCAGTTTTCGAGGGCTTCGAAGCGGTTCTGAAGTTCGAGCTGAAAGCTCTCGGGGTTCTGGATTTGTGCAGGTATTGATCGGAGCGTAAACTCTATCAGTCGAGTTTTTTCCAGCCGGATATTGATATTCAATGTGCCTCGTACCAACCGGTGATTACTCCCTATTTTAACGGTGTTGATCACAGAGACATCATTGAATATATGCTTTTTCGTCGACATGATAAAGTCAATCTCATTTTTTACTTTACCGTCCGGACTAAACCAGGTCCATTTTCGAATTGGAGATTTCCTGAAAAAGGTGTTCATCATATAGAGGTTCTCCTTTTCCATGAAATCAACCAACATCCGGCCTCTGGCGTTTCGTTGTCCAACTCCAAATTGCCCCACTCTCAGCTCAACACCGCAATACTTTCCCAACTTTGCATTGCAGTCCCCCATCACAACCGTGTAGTAGGTTTTGTAGCTATGCATGGCTTTTGAGATCTCCTCATACATAGCCTCCACTTCGTCATCTGGGTGTGTCGAGGTCGGAGCACAAACCTGACTGACATTCAACGAATATCGTTTTGATATTCTGAGTATCAGGTATGCCACTCTGGTCGACATACTGCCGATGGAAATCACATTGTTAACAAGGGACTTGTGGACAATAAACCCGACACCGCCAAGGGACTGTTGGTCGCCCTCCCGGTAGTACAGTAAGTTGCCGGAATTAAGGATTATCGAGTCCTCCCCCTCTCTTCGGACTTGAGATAGCCCAATGATATTCCAGCGTAACTTACTAATAGCTTCTTCCAATTCTGTGAGCTTTGCGTCGGTCCTCAATGTGCGCATGTTATAGGTTGCCAGGTCCAGTCGTCGTCGTTGATGGTAGAGACGACGAATTTAATTTTTTTATTATACCAGCTTCCTTTAATTCTTCAATAATTGATACAATTTCATTATCATGGTTGTTGTTACCAGCGCTTTCAAATGCAATTAAAAGTTTCAGTCTTTCAATCAGCACATTTGGATCGTCCCAATAAATGTAATCCGTGTTACTTTTATAGTGTTTTAATTCAGGCAAGTGTCCTCCGATAGTCAATTCATACCATCAAACCCACGGTCAATTCATATTTTTTGTTGTTGATGGTAATTATGTATTTTTTTCCGTTATGAGAAACATTATGCTTATAAGATAAACTACAACACTATTTCCCATCATGAGTTTTTTTTTTTTTTTTAAATCCCAAATGGTACATTAAAATTTTCTTACATGTCAATCATGTCTTCTTTCTTCAGAGATGAAAAAGTATTTTAAACCATTACTTTCATTTAGTTAACTTTTATTGTTATCACTAGTAGATTCATAATATTGAGAATACTGAGCAGAATGTGTATTGATTATATCTTTGAAATTTTCATAGTCTATAGAAGAGTTCCAATCTTTGTTTAAATTAGTGTCCAAATTAGTGCTTATCATTTTAAAACTAGGAATAACTCCTCGATTTTTGACCAATGTTTCTAGAGGGTCTGTAATAGGTTTAAATACTTTTTTGTATTTTAGATTAGCTTCGTCTTCATCACGTTGAATCCCTTTTCTTTCTCCATTGTCCACTGATTTAATAAGTCGGTCTTTTAAATCTATTTCCATTGTACTAATATTTTAAAACACTTACCCTTTATAATATACAGTATAAATAAGGTAGGATATAATAATGGATAACCTGGTTACACACCATACTGTTTAAAATATAGGAATCTAACAAACTTGTTCTGAATACGTTCTATGATTAATTTATATTTGGTTTCATGTGGCGACCAAATAACAGCGTTGCATTCGAGACGACTTAATACCAGGGCCTCATATAATGCTTTCAAAGCTCTTATATGCGTGAAGTTATTTGACAAACGTAACACCAATCCCAGATTGCGGTATGCTTTTTTACATACATCAATGATATGACTCCGAAAATTAATGTCGCTAGTGAAGCTCACTCCTAAGTCCTTAACCTTAAATACACGCTGCATCGGCGTTCTGTCTATGTAGTATTGATGGTGACTTGGGCTGCGCACACGGCTGAATGATATGACAGAACATTTTGTATGCTAACTTACCTGGCGCTTATGTGTATACACCAATACCGTCGCTCAAATTGAATAACCCCCGAAAATCCATCAGTGCAATGAAACCGTGAATATATAAAGCTCTTAGAAGTGTCAATACAATGCCAGATTAAGAAAGTAAAACGTTTTTTTACTTTCAGACAGGGGTTGCCATCAATCAATGTTACAGTATACATAAAATCATTGACCTAGACAAGTATTCCAGAAATACCTAAGTAAGAACACATAATTATAAAAACTGTTTCTAGCACATATTATGACGCATTTATAAAATACTTACTTGAGAAATGATTGGTACTCGATACAAACTTTCATGCCCTATTTCACCCCTTTAAGGTATATTTTTGTGACAAAAATAGCCCAAGTCCATCTCCTAGATCCCATCTATCTAGCGGTTTAGATGTGAAATATGTAACAGACAGAGTTAACTCTCGCATTTATAATGTTAGATTGGATTTCTTGACTTGGAAAATGTTCATTTATATAACAAATAAATCTGAATCAGAGGACATATTCCTTATCACTCTTTAAACGATTAGTCACGGCTGCAGTTTCGGTGGACACAAACGCCAGCTTTAAACACTTCTTTTTACACCTTACCAAGACCAAAAGGTCTCTACTAAAATACGTAGAAAAAGCTTTTGAATTCAGTGGGAAATCGTCTTGTAACAAAGTGTCCTTGATATTGTAAGTGGAAGCCTGCGCATGACGCGATGACGGTACAATAGACCGGGTCCGTTCCAAATAGTGACCCTTTGTCCTTATCTATTTATTTGCCGGATTATATTGACAGTCTTCTCGACGACATTTGTAAATTGCCACCATTGTGACATTTATTCTCTATACAGTAAGTTGTTAGGAATGTATCACAAAGTAGAGAATTATAACGACTGGCTCGGTGGTACCTAATACCCAACGTCTTGGTGGACGTCTTTTTTTGAAGTAATTAGTGACGAGACGAACAAGTCGTGCGCCTGGTGTTATGCGACATGCCTGTCTATAGTAGCAGTACCTACCACTCAGACTTTTTAAATCGCAAAGTCACATGTACCTGTAATTTCACCAGCACCCTTACCCTTCAAAACCGAAACGCAGTAATGCTCACATTACTGCTTGGCAGCAGAAGTAAGTAAGGTTAAACAAACTCTTTCACAAAGAGCTCTACTGCTCCTAATACACAGGCTTACAGATACCATTCGGCAACAGTTTAAAACAACAGGGTAAGTAAATAAGACAACAGAATTGGGCACGTTGTCTAAAATAATAAATTTCTGAACTTCAAAAACTGCCTAAATGTCGTAAATGAATGAAGTGAAGAGATTAAGACGCCTCGCAAAAGTTTATCTCACAATGGGCGGTGAGACCAGAGTAGCGAACCTTGCGACTTCAAGGTAGTAATTCTGGAGGGCCTTTCATCGCATCTGCCATTTGCCATTTGTAACGCAACTTCGGGGTTAAAAAACAAACCTTTTAAGATCGTAAAGCTTGTTAAAGACTCCGAACACTCCGCCCGCGCACCCCCTTTCTTGTCCTAACTCTATTTGCGTTCTAACTCCAACACTAGAAGTAACTTATATTAATAATTTTCTAAAAGAATATTTTTTCTAGATATTTGGCCGTTTTTATTTCATAACATATTAAATGGTTACGTTTGCCAAAAAGTTATGTATTAAAAAGAAATGTTATACTAAAATACTTACACAAAACTACCACACGCACTTATTTCGCAACGTTTATGAATTGGCAATAACTACTTCGCAGTCTAACTGAAGGCCACCAGTAGATTTGACCTTTATCTCTCTCTATGTTGTCCACAAACAAGATGACGCCATTCAATGTATCAATTATCCCATTCACCAACGCCTCCCCGAACAGGGTCAGCCTTGTTGGAAAGGATAAAATTATTTGAAATTCTTTCAAATGTTTACCCAATCAACGTTTTTGCTCATCCATAAGAGTTTTGAAGTTACAGAAACATGGACTTTCTTCTGATACTTACAGCGCTTTTATTACATCTTAAATTATATATTTTAAAATTTGAATAGTATATTTTATTTTATTATCAAGAAATCTAGCGATAGCTAAAATTTATAGAATTTGTTGCAAATATTTGTCAATGTTATGTAGTGTTTTGTAGCTACAAAATACTTAATAAATCCAGACTTTACGTACTTTATAATATATATATATATATATATATGTATATATATATATATATATGTAGATACATACCAAATTAACATTAGTTTCAACAAAATGAGAT
The DNA here is from genome assembly GCF_003589595.1 of Hyposmocoma kahamanoa. Lineage (NCBI taxonomy): Eukaryota > Metazoa > Arthropoda > Insecta > Lepidoptera > Cosmopterigidae > Hyposmocoma > Hyposmocoma kahamanoa. Next base: position 10,197,368 of record NW_020654051.1, on the reverse strand, counting down.
ACATAATGAAAGAGACATGGAGACAATTGAAATGTTGTGGCAAAATAAAACCTAATTATATGTTTTCATCGATCTTGGTAGTCTTATATGTACACAGGTATATCTAACGTAAGGTACATATGTTAATTGTACTATATATGTTTGTACTGCGTTTTGTCAGATAAAACGTTCTGAGACTTTGATCACCTTTTATGTAACTTGTACCCATGGTATAGAATAAAGCCACACGTTATGATAAGTCAAAAGTGCTTTTATCAAGTGAAAGACTTAAAAATAATACGAATTATATGAAACAAATTAAGTATATATGAAGTGTATTATTCAACACACACGCAAAAAAATGACAACACCAAAGATTAAGTTACCTAGAAACAGGGCTAATTTGATAAGGATCGTCTCATGCAATACCCTACCTAATAAAAATGATTGAAATGGAACAAAATAATTAGAAACCATTTTAAAAATTTACAAAGAAAAATCAACATGCAAAAAGATGATCTTTTGAATTGGCTGCAAACGAAGAGGTTGTACTAGACTAGTCATCTGAAGAACATTCCAATATAAAATATAATACAAATATTCTTTTCATGCAGAAGAAGACTCGAAGACAATTCGTACCCTTGGTATAATAAAGCAATATGTGATCATGTCATAAAAATAATACGAAGTACATGAAAGAAATTATGTTCATGTCAAATTTTATAACTCTCCTATTTAAGTATAAAAAAGTTAGAGATAAATTTCGTTTGTAGAATGTATAAAACTGTCTCCTGAAAAGGTGTCATTTTGAAGATGTAACCTTAAACATCAATATTGCGATTTGATGTAAAATGAAAGCGATCAGTAGCGCGAACTCAAAACGGCGATGTCAAAGGGAGGCTAGCTCCCGAATCTGTAACCCCAGAGATTCTGTCAATAAATTGCAATTTAATCACGTTGCTGAATACGAAACACGACGTTCTTATGTCCTTGTGTTAGATTACATAAAAGTGAATGATACATTTAAGTATAGTATTTTATAGCTTGTAACCTTAGAATAATAACGCATAGAAACCAAGCCCGCACACGCTAAGTGAGGCAAATTGAAGCGCTCCCAAAGGGCCTACGCGAGCGGGCGGGCCTTCAATGCTCAAGGTCAACTTGCACCGCGAACAGCTTCAGAATTTTAGCTAAAAATGACGAAATGTGCGGTAAATGAGTGTAAAAATACGTCAGACAAACAAAATAGACACTAACATCACATTCCACAAGGAAGTAACGCGTTTCAACTTGTATTTTTATATAAATGTTCACTAAAACCGAAAATTAACCTACTACAAAAACTAGCCTACATGAATTTGATTTTTGCCTCACTTGTGACAGTTCGTTTGATATGAAACTATCATTCTATGCGTTATTATTCTAAGCTTGTAACTAAATTATTTTTATATTAGTATGTTCTTTGTGTTCTTCTTAAATGAAGTCAATATATGAAACTGTATATTGTGTTTAATATGCAACAGGAATGACGTTATTTTAATGTTTCATTAAATTACGTATAATAATATGATATATAACACTCATTCTAATTACTAATAAATTAGTGTCTAATTGTTACTACTCAAGAGAACTGTGAAGAGCTCAGCTCTCTAATGGCGGCAATAAAAAATAATACAATAATTGTTGTTTTCAGAAAGAATATATTATTTTTTAATATATGTCTGCAGTTTTATTTAGTCAGAAATTTTACACTTGCTACTGTACATATCAGACTTGAGTAGAGCTTTCATATATATCAATGCGTTATATTCACTAGTCTCAGACGACAATGACGCCGATGAATTAAGTCGTAAATCTTACCTGACGCACACAATTTTGCAGAGACTTCAATCGTCTGTTGTTCAATCGATCACATTTTATGGTCTTCAGGCAAATCAACTCACCAACGTGGCCGCTATGAACTGTCAAAATCTACACGTCTTTTATGGAAACCCCTTTTAATCCAAACCTTTTTTGTATATATAAGATCATTGCCAAAGTATAACAACAACAACAAACAACTTAAATGCATCAACGTAAAATTCAACAATAACATTAATTAATTTTTAAGCAAGTTACAGTTTTTATACACAGCGGCAGTACCAACTTTAGAATTTGAAAATAACATGCAAGCATGGAATTAATAAGTACTTCGTGTACTTATTAATTCCATGCATGCAAGTTACACAATTGTCTGTTGTCTATACGTTTTATTCTTATATTTTTATGGCATTTCGTTGAAGTGCCAAAAACGTAGCGACAACTCGTTCCTACATTCTACAAATTATTTCTGCACTCCAAAAGCTCAATTTACTACTATGGCGTACCTAACACAAACATAAACTCTACGAACAACTGGAAGGAAGCCAAAACTGAGCTATTCGCTAATTCACAACAGTTTTCTTTTTACTGTCTACTTAGGAAGATTGAATTTATAGATTAAAAATATAGTGGTTGCGCTAGAACATTTTTCAAGAAGCAACAATGTATTCTAGTGCCATTTAATTAAAAAAAGAAAAAAGGTAAGCTCCGCAAAACCCTGCGTATAGTTTTATTCTCTTCTCTGTAAACAAACTGCACTATAGTCACTATACAACAACATAAAAGTCCCTTTATACAATGATGTGTAGGTAAACAGTACAATTTTTATTCATTATTATAATAGTAAGGATTTGTAGGTCAATGGTATGGAAATGTAAATGTAAAGAGTAAGTTTCTAAGTCTACATTAAAACTCAACGAGCAAAGTTGTTAACGACGATGTGTGAAAAAGAAGAAAAATGAAAGTATTTAGGACATTCTTTAAAAGGCATTATGAGACGTATTTCTTCTTGTTTTATAAAAAAAAAATCTTTAGGGTACGAAGTTACGACGTTAAATGGAACCACACATTTTTCTCTTTTTCTTTCTCATTTTATTCTCATAACTTACACTAAAGAAAAACTGTCCAATTGTTATTAAATGCTCGTATTGGGCAGTATTTCTGCTCTGCAGTCTGCTTTATAAATATTAAACTGCGTACATACAAACTACCATGCCCAATCTCTCAGTGGGACCGGCAGAAACTATGCGCCTCCAATTACTATGTTCCTAACATAAGTCTCGTACATTCTTGGTACTATTAACCTGGCCTTTTCATGACTATGTTGTATATTTTAGTGTTATATAAACACTATAAAATACATGAGCACAAACGTACCCCAAGATTTCATTACTACGCCGTAAAGTTCCATTCAAAGCTGTTATAGTGAGTGAAGTTCAGTGAAGCCTAAAACAGCGACATTCAGATTTTGTCCTCCATTTCACCGTCTACTCTTGCGTTAAACAAAGCTTTTTGTCTACGTCCCGTAAACAATAGTTAGATACTTCGTTCGCTTCCTACAAAATCGCAAGTTTTAGACTCTACAGTGTTAATAAATGTATAGCTGAAAATTATTATTCTTTTTCAATATTTATTTTCTAATTAATATATTTATTATTAATAAATAAAAAACAAAGGCTGAATCAAATGTACAAGTGAAACCTTTGTGTCCAAAATGTTAGCAACTGAATACACATTTTCAAATTGCTTATTGGATACCTAAATCTAGAGTAAATATTATTTTAAGGTTGCTGTGTATTTGAATAATTGTACGATTTTTAGTAATTGTCGGTATCAGAATATCATAACTGTGTTGAAATAATCCAAATAGTTGTCAATTTTCTAATTGACGACCTCGGTGGCCCAACGGTATGCACTGTGTACACTAGAGGAGGTCCCGGGTTCAATCCACTAATTTGAGAAATGAACTTTTCTGAATTGGCTGGTCTGGGTGTTCTAGGTAGTGCACTGGAGTGAATTCCGTTGCTCTGGTACTCACAGTGCAGGTAATTTTTTCAAGTATTCGTCCAGGGTAGTTTGTGCCGATTTAAAGCTATGGACAGGCTTTTCTTGTCGCGTACCACTGGTGCACGACTTGTTCGTCGCGTCACTTGGTACCTAAAAAAAAAGTCCTTAGTTTGTTTAATTCAATACAATTCTTTATTGCATTTACCATAATGGTACACAAGATGGAAAAGGCTTATTTACAGCTAAGTTAACAGCGCATTATGGACCCTGTAGGGCACAGCAAATTATAGACCCCTCTATGGATTTACTTTTTACAATATTATTTTGAAATTTAAGAACTTTGCTTTTTATAATGATTTCTAATGTCTAATGTTTCTAATGTTCAAATTTTTACAACTGCAAATTAAAGGGAGCATAATTTTAATTAAGATTGATTATATCAGAAAATAGAACCATGTAATATTTATTACGTTTCTTTTTAATTTTTAATTATTATTTATTTGTAAATTATTGTTTATTAAATAAAATAAAATAAGTTTTAGTATTTAGTCCACAAATTATTATCATAATTATTATTATGTTCGCCTATTTCCGTGACGCCCGAAAAACTTGAGCAATCGGATTAAGGCAGCGTAAAATGGGCATAGTAAGTTTTACGACTAAGGGTTGGAGTACACTTATCAGCTCATTTGAGGACTGTTTTATGTGGAATATCACGAACACGCTTACGAAACGAACCTCGCATAAAACACAATTTTAGTACGGCTGCAGTGCCGAAGCGTGCTGCCAAAGGGGATACAACCCTTAATCGTAAAACTAAGTATGCCCATTTTGTGAGAGCCAAACTTTAAAGTAGACAATCAACAAGTTTGCCAACAATATAATAAACTTACCATCATGAACAATATTATTTAGGTCAAATTCATAGCATAAATCATTGGCTTGCCTCTAACTACTCACTTTGATGAATAGGTCTTATCCCGAACCAATTTCACTCCATTAATCCGGGGCAATGGGGCGCACCTGGTTCTTGCATCAGGTAAATTGATCCTTTAGCCACGAACACTGAATACCGACATAGAAACCGTTTTGGGCCACACTGCTGCAGCTGATCAAGCCTGATAAATTTATTTATACTGCATTTATGCCCGCTTTTTTGTCTTAAGCTTTGACTGAAATAGCATTGAACTTTTTGAAGAGCATTCAATGGTATCAAATGTTAAAAGACCGTTTTGATTAGCCTAAGCCTGCTAACAGATTGTGTGCATGTTGCAAGGGGCCTCGACTGCAAGAAGTTGATAACTACTTCACGCATCAACTAAACGCAGTTGAAGCCGACTCCATGCAGCCGATATCGACTGTACGCTTTTAGTGCGTGATGTCTTTATCAACTTCATGCAGTCGTGGGCTCGGCTGCATGAAGTTGATTATGACTTCGTGCATTAATACGAACATGCAGTCAATCTGTTAGCAGCCTACCGCCTCTCAAGCAAAGGGTTGTGGTTTCGAATCCGGGCTTGCACCTCTGAGTTTTTCGGAATTTGAAATTTACTATGAGCATTTCGGTAAAGGTAAACATCGCGAGGCAATCTTTTTCTTTTTATTAAAAAATAAACGCGCATTTAACTTCCATCTCACCTGATGGAAAGTGACGCTGGAGCGTGCACACCTAAATAATGTCTATTCACTCTCGCCTTGAAAAGGTCCAAATTGTAACGTTCAGGGAACAAGTCTGAAGGCAAGGAATTTCACTCCATAGCCGTTCGACATATAAATGAGGAAGGGAAACGCTTCGTGCAAATCCTTGGAATATCCACAACATAGGGGTGCAACCCCAGCCTACGTCTGGTCCCCTGATGATGGAAAGGGGTAGGCGGAATTAATTTATTAAGAAATAATGCAAAGCACGTTAATGCTGGGTATGTGTGAAGTTCCCAATCCGCGTTGGGCCTCGTGGGAACTACACTCCCATTGTGAGAGAAGGCCGGTGCCCAACTGGGACTCAATACAGGGTAACTATTTATTAATACCTTGTCAACTACTATTTTGTACGTATAATATAACATAATAGAACTTTAGGCTGTATAACAGAATAATAATGATTATTAATAGAATAACAAATTAATGACTGACTACGGAAAATATGTGTACTTTGCTTGAGTGAATTTTCATACTATCTATATATAATACCTTCACATCTAAGTGCATTCCACTGATGGGTACGTGTCTAGTCTAAGATGATGGATAAGAGTATAATAAACATTTCCAAGAGAACTTAGGTATATCCATCATCACAAACAAGCTTCGTAAACGAAGACGATTAATCAATAGCAACGTCTCGTTTACAAACAATATTATTGTGTATATTATAACAACTAGACAAGTTTTGTGTAACAAGTTTTCTATAGGTAAACAAAACATTCTACTGAGATTGAATTTCCATTTTATATTAAATTTCTATCGTACCCAGCGTATGACCAGTCGCATATTAATTATATATACAAAAAGCTTCTTTTTTATATTTTATTAGAAACATTTAATACTATTTCAAGCATTTTAATTTAGTACTTAAACTACGTTGAACGAACACAAAAATAATAACGCTCTGGCACTGATACTATAGGCGGTATGCACGTAGTATGAGTGCCAGAATAACGGAATTCACTGTGGGGCACTTACTACTCAGAACACCCAGACCAGTAGGGTTAGCACGGCAAGGTGCTACATGCGCGAGAGCGACATTAAGCGCGAGATCTCTATGCGAGAATAGCAGTATCTCCTGTCGTGCTAGCCCTACAGAGCCAATTTACAAAATATCATTTCCGAAATTGATGCTACCGGGAATTTAACCCGGAACCTCTTCATTCAGCGCACTTAGTGCAAACCGTTGGACATCGAAGTCGTCAAAGAAAAAGCAGCTAGGTTTTTGGAAATCACTCTGAGGTCTTTTGTTTTTTTAATATTCAATACTCAGTACAAAATAAATACATGAGTACTAGGTTACAGACTCATATTATAAAACATATAATTAAAATCAGTGACAGCCCAATTTTTTTATTTATTTATGTGCCGTGGATAATAACACATAAACAACTACAAATTACATCCAAACTCACGAGAGAAATCAACTTAGACCACGCTTCGCGATAATGCTTCTCCCGGCCCGGGTGTAGTTTAAAATTATAGGGAGAATGATTTTTCCTACGTAAAAGACTTGACTTAAAATGCCTAGGGGTGTGCACCATGGAGTCTCGTGAAGTATTCGTATCATATTCAGCTTAGTTTGTTAAATTCCTGCCTTAAAAAACATAGTAACTAACAGGCCGGATAAGGATCATAAAACTCCTTGTAGACTTGTCCCTAACCCACATTGAATTAGCAGGGTGCTTAATGGCCTAAACTTTTCGTAAGAGGAAATCCGTCTCCTACAGTATACGGGTTGATGATGACAATTAATTTTACAGTTTACTATCAAATTTAGGAAGTTTAGGTAGAATATTTTATTCAAATATGTATTTGAAATGCAATTAATTTTTTTTATTTTATTACACCATTAAATAGTGAAATTGTATTGTTCTTATATGTATGTGACATAGAGCACATCCAAGTTAAGTACAAAGATAATTTTCTATAATAAACGCATGTACCTTTAACATTTACCGTTAACTTACCTCGAAGGTGGACCAGGGCCTTGATACAGCTTTCTGGAGAAGGCGTTTGATAATGTTGATTGGAGGAAAATGATGCAAATATATAAAGAAACAGGTCTCGATTACAGATACCTATAGAAGAATAATTTACCAGCTGAACAGGAAACAAGAGACAATTGAAGATTTAGAGACAATAGAGAGCCCAACGGGAAAGATTTTTGGGCATCTGATACGCCACGACAGTTTACTTAGAAACATCAAAGAAGGGAAGAATGACAGCAGAGGACGACAGAGACGGAAGTTTATTTACGGAAGATTATTTAGATCAGATAAGTGAGATGGTTACTTTACTATTCCACTGATAAGCCTAGCTCAAATAGGAAGAAGAAGAGATTAGTGATTTGTTATGGCTGCAAAGATGTTGTTTGACGCGAGTACTTGTATTGAAAACTGAACAAGCGAAGGAAACTACATTGAACCACGAGGCGAAACGAGTGATTCAATTATAGAATCCTGAACGTAGCGAGGGTTTCTAGGCACGAGACGCAAACAAACTTTGCTGCCGAGAGAAACGCACAACTTTTCACCTCAATAAAGCGAGGAAAATGGAAGATGAAAGAAAAACAGTTGAATTATAACAAATACTGAGACTCTCTAATGTTTTGTTTCCTTTCAATTTCTTACAGCACAACTTAATCCAAAGTCAGTGCTTTTATTCACTCCAGTAAGTGAATAATAGAAAATTTGAAAAAAATAAGTTTAATTATTATTTATTTGTTGAGCATTGGCTATAGAACCATCAGCTTAAACAAGCGACAAAGGATTAAGAAACTTAAAACATAATAATACTTAAAATTAAAAATTAATTTGTGAAAAAACTGAACTACAAAAACCCGCCATTTTTTTTCTTCTTTCCATAAAGGAAAAGGCAAAGGTTTTACACCATACAGCCAAGTCTTGGTACATTATTAAGTCTTTTGAGCCATGTCTTCGTTTAATTATATTTCTGTAAATATGGCCGCCACAAAGGGGATAGGCAATTTGAGGCGGCGTGCTTGGATTGGCTCGGGATTCCTTAGAACGGGCAGATACGGGTATTTTAGTTCGAGATTCGTATAATTTCGCGTTTTAATCTTCGATTAAGGCACAATAGCACTATCCTATTCCACTTTAAACTAGATTTCACAAAATAATTGAAAGTCAAAATAAACACGACACTTTTCCCTCCAAAAAGCCCAGAGCGAATCGCCATTTTTTTTTAATTACGTTTAATTTAGAGTGCGTTCTGAATTTACTTTCACCACATACGTTTTGTTCTTTTTGGTATACTTACAATTTTATGCGATTAACGAAACTATTTTAGTTCTTTCGTTCGACAAATTAGAATAATCGAATAAAACAAAATTAGTGTTATCGTTGACAATTTAATGTCAGTAATAATAAGAATAAATTATACCAACGCCAACGGATTAATATTATATAAATACTCAATGCACTGTACGAATTGGGTTTCGGAACGCGTTCGAAAATTAAAACAAAATGTTAATCTTCGGATGCGTTCTGAATTTGCATCTCATCCATTTTTATTCTTTGTACTTATAATTTCGTGTGATTATTGAAATGATTTTAGTTCTTCCATGAATCAAAATAATAATTTACTAATAATATATAATATATATCAATAATTTAATAAGCAAATTTAGCTATCGGTGTCAATTTAATGTCAACAATAATACATATTACTTAAATAATGTATAAGAAATGGCGTAGTTGAACTTGTCATTATGTTTTTTTTTATCATAGGAAAAAGTTAGGTGCACCACAGTCCGATGGACTGTGGTACACCAAGTCAAGTTCGGATTTCAAAAACCTGAAAAAATGCTTTTGCGCGCAGATTTCTAATGAGAAAGAAAGCCTTTCCGAGTGAGTGAGGTAAAAAGGTAATTTATCGATTTTACGTATACATCATATAAACATTACATCCTTATTGCTACTCGCAAATTTTAAAAAATCGACACTTTGTTATTGTGTCTTTACAACACGAAATATTTATAATTCAATTTAAACAATGGAAACACTCACTGTACTCTCATTATTCAGTCGGATACACATCTGCTAACGAAGGCGACATGACTGAAAAGTTTACAACGTGTTTTTATACCTCATTTTGTTATCTTTTACAACTTTTTTATTTTACAACATTACAATAAATTAATAAATATAAGACAAGTAGATATTGGTGATATAGTGCATAGATATATGTATATATATATATATATTAGGGGTTAAAGTATGAAATTGCCGTTTTATTGCAATAGGTTCTTTGAATTTTCATAGAATCTTCATGGTTTGAGGTTTTCGAATGAAACTTTTTTCAAATGGTTTCTGTGATTTTTTTTTTAAATTTGAAACATTTGAATATCGACTTTCAATTGTTTTTGTTATTCAATTTAGAAAAGAAAGATGGATACTGCGAAAATTCGAGTGATTTTTGAATACGAGTTCCGACGCGGAACTAACGCGGCAGAAACAGCCCGCAATATCAATGCTGCGTTTGGAGAGGGGTCTACTAATGAACGCACCGTGCGATTTTGGTTTAAACGCTTTCGTGATGGAAATTTCGACTTAAAGAACGAGTCACGAGGAAGACACAGGTGAATAACGATGAATTAAGAGAGATAGTGGAAGCCGATCCTAGTCAAACTACCCAGGAATTAGCGGCATGGTTTAACGTTACCTTACCCACAATATTGACTCACTTGCGTCAAATCAATAAAATAAAAAAATACGAAAAATGGGTGCCTCATGATTTGACTGATCTGCAGAAAGAAACGCGTGTTGAAACTTGTGTTGCCTTGTTGAACCGGTACAGAAATGAAGGAATATTGGATCGAATTGTAACATGTGATGAAAAGTGGATTCTTTATGATAACCGGAAAAGAAAAATGCAATGGCTGACCCCAGGTCAAATGCCACAACAGTGTCCTAAAGCAAAACTTACCAATAAAAAGGTAATGGTAACTGTTTGGTGGTCTCAGCATGGTGTTATTCACTATAGTTTTCTCCGATCTGGTCAAGCAATAACGGCAGATGTCTATTGTGCCGAACTCCGAACCATGTTGACAAAACTAGCAGTAAAACAGCCCCGACTCATGAATCGATCTTCACCATTATTGCTCCACGACAACGCGAGACCTCACACAGCACGAGAAAGCATTTTGACCCTTCAGGAACTGCAGTTAGAAACCATTCGTCATCCTCCGTATTCACCAGACCTTGCTCCAACGGATTACCATTTTTTTCGTGATTTGGACAATTATCTACGTGACAAGAAGTTTTCTTCCCAGGAGGCAGTACAAAATGCTTTCACACAGTTTGTGCAGTCTAGATCGTCGGAGTTCTATCGCAAAGGCATTAATAACCTTCCCATTAGATGGCAGCAATGTATAGATAATAATGGCAACTATTTTGATTAAATAAATTTGTTAAAAATTTAAAAAATAAACAATTTAGATTTTCAGTACAAATCGGCAATTTCATACTTTAACCCCTATTAT